>NC_057811.1:280353797-280378628 GCF_018294505.1 Triticum aestivum
AGCCGATCCCCGTTGCCAGCACTAGCAGCCGTCCGCCGTCACCTCGCCTCGGAGCCGCCCCCGACATCGTCGCTCGTCGCCTCCCCAACTCTTCCCCGCCGCACCCCCACGAGCCTCGCCGCCCCCTCTCCTCGGCAGCGAGGGTGAGGACACGATTCCCCTTCGCACCCCCTCTCTCCCCCGGTCGTCGCGCTCGCGTCCATGACCAGCTTCATCTGTGCACCGGGCGCGTCCATGGCCGCGTGCACACGCACACGCCACCCGCGCCCCCTCCAGCCCCGGACCTCCCTCACCCGCATCCACTCGCCACTGCCGCCACTGTCCAGCGCGGCCCCGTGCTCGCCTACGCTTCCAGTGCCTCCCCGCACGCATCCACGTTCGCCGCGCCGCCCAGCTCTGCCATGGCCTCCTCCTTCCACTCTGCGGCTTTCCCCTTCTTCCTTGGGAACTCGCGAGCTCTAGCTCGCCCCCGGTGGTGTCTGAGACTCGAGTCGCCGCCCATTGTGCGCTCCGGTGAGCTTCTGCCGCCCACGGTGACCACCAGCGATTAGCCACGGCTAATCCGGTTGCTTAATTATCCCTATTTGTTCATTGCCATATGGACCTCACTAATCAACTTAATATATTTATTTTACTAATACTAGTTTACCCGCTGTCAATGACACATGGGTCCCGTGTTCCTGATCAACCATTTACTTAAGTAATTTGCATGTTAATAAAATGTCCCACTCAACTATGGGTCCCACTGCTAAATTATTCACATCAGTTAAATTAGTTTAACTACCAGTCAATGACAGGTGGACCCCCTTGGTCAGTTTGACCAGTCAACAGCTGATTGTTGACTCCTGACTCAGTATTCAATAGGGCCCACTATCAGCCTCTAACAACTCTGCTGGGTACACTTCAGTGTGTACGCATAGCAAATTGCTATTTAATTTTCAATTAATAATAATTCTAGAATTTGTTTTAAACATTAAAAATTAATAGAAAATAAACCGTAGCTCATATTAAAATGTTTTCTACATGAAAGTTGCTCAGAACGACGAGACGAATCCGAATATGCATTCCGTTCGTCCGGCACACGTCACTAGCATAGTAAATGTGCAACATTTCAACTCCGGTTCATCTGTCCGAAAACGCAAAACACCGGGAATACTTTCCCGGATGCGTCCCCCTTCGCCGGTATCACATCCCGCGTTTGGGCACACCTGGCACCGTTACTTGTTATATCATGCAACGATATGCATCTGTTTGCATGATATTTATTGGTTCTTCCCCCTCTTCTCTCGTTAGACACCGAGACCGACGCCGCTGCTACCCAGTACGACTACGGTTTTGACGACCCCTCCTTGCCAGAGCAACCAGGCAAGCCCCCCCCCCTTGATCAACCCGATATCGCCTATTCCTTCTCTCTACTGCTTGCATTAGAGTAGTGTAGCATGTTACTGCTTTCAGTTAATCCTATTCTGATGCATAACCTGTCTTTGCTACTACTGTTGTTACCTTTACCTGCAATCCTAAATGCTTAGTATAGGACGCTAGTATTCCATCAGTGGCCCTACATTCTTGTCCGTCTGCCATGCTATTCTATCGGGCCGTGATCACTCGGGAGGTGATCACGGGTATATACTTATATACACAATACATGATACATGTGGTGACTAAAGTCGGGTCGGCTCGTAGAGTACCCGCAAGTGATTTGGATATGGGGGCTGAAAGGACAGGTGGTTCCATCCCGGTAGTGGTGGGCCCGGGTTCCCGGCGGCCCCCTACTATTACTTTGTGGCGGAGCGACAGGGTAGGTTGAGACCGCCTAGGAGAGAGGTGGGCCTGGCCCTGGTCGGCGTCCACGATAACACACTTAACGAGATCTTGGTATTTGATATGAGTCTGGCCATTGGCCTATACGCACTAACCAACTACGCGGGAACAATTATGGGCACTCGACGTCGTCGTATCAGTCGAAGCCTTCTTGACATCAGCGACTGAGCGGCACGCGCCGGGTTGGACCACGTAATGCAAGTTCCTTTGAAATGGAGGTTGCTATTTCTACTCACCGGCCGCCCTCGCAACATGCAGGTGTGCAATGGGCGATGGGCCCAGACCCCTGCGCGCTTAGGATTTAGACTGATGTGCTGACCTCTTTGTTGTGCCTAGGTGGGGCTGCGATGTGTTGATTTTCCGAGGCCGGGCATGACCCAAGAAAGTGTGTCCGGCCAGAGGGATCGAGTGTGTTGGGTAATGTGGTGCACCCCTGCCGGGATGTTTATCTATTCAAATAGCCGTGATCCTCGGTAAAAGGACGACCCGGAGTTGTACCTTGACCTTATGACAACTAGAACCGGATACTTAATAAAACACACCCTTTCAAGTGCCAGATACAACCACGTGATCGGTCTCTCACAGGACGACGAGGAGAGGATCGCCGGGTAGGATTATGCTTTGCGATGATACTTGGTGAACTTACCATCTACTCTCTTCTACATGCTGCAAGATGGAGGCTGCCAGAAGCGTAGTCTTTGACAGGACTAGCTATCCCCCTCTTATTCTGGCATTCTGCAGTTCAGTCCACCGATATTGCCCCTTTACACAGATACCCATGCATATGTAGTGTAGATCCTTGCTTGCGAGTACTTTGGATAAGTACTCACGGTTGCTTTGCTCCCTCTTTTCCCCCTTTTCCTATTCTTCTTGGACGTCGCAACCACATGTTGGAGCCCAGGAGCCAGGCGCCACCGTCGACGACGACCCCTACTACACCGAGGGTGCCTACTACTACGTGCAGTCCGCCGACGATGACCAGGAGTAGTTTAGGAGGATCCCAGGCAGGAGGCCTACGCCTCTTTCGATCTGTATCCCAGTTTGTGCTAGCCATCTTATGGCAACTTGTTCAACTTATGTCTGTACTCAGATATTGTTACTTCCGCTGACTCATCTATGATCGAGCACTTGTATTCGAGCCCTAGAGGCCCCTGGCTTGTATTATGATGCTTGTATGACTTATTTTATTTTAGAGTTGTGTTGTGATATCTTCCCGTGAGTCCCTATTTTTGCTAGCCAAAAATTCCGCACCAAGTAGAGATACTACTTGTCCATCCGAAAACCCTTAAACCCAAATCTTATTTTCAAGATTCCACCATACCTATCTAGGGATTGAGCAAGATCCCTCAAGTAAGTTGTCATCGGTGCAATAAGGCCATAAAAATTGCTTCTAAAAGTGTGAGATCATTTAGTGTAAGAGAAAATTGAGCATTGTACGAACTTTTGATGGTGAAGAATAAAAGCGACAGACTACATAATAAATCTTGCCATCATAAGGGGCAATACAACGTGATGTTCTTTTGCACTAAGGGGTTGAGCATACAAACAAATAAGCGCATGGCAACCTCTGCTTCCCTCTGCGAAGGGCCTGGCTTTTACTTTTATGTATTTACTTTTATGCAAAGCGTCAAAGTTTTTCTCTTTATTCCCTTTTATTTTCTCCTTTGGCAAGCATCATGTGGTGAGGGAAGATCTAGGCACATATGTCCAGTTGAATATGGGTAGCATGAGTTATTATTGTTGACATCACCCTTGAGGTGAATACGTTGGGAGGCGAAGCTATAAGCCCCTATCTTTCTATGTGTCCGGTTGAAATGTTTTGCTCATGTGTATGCGGTGAGTGTTAGAAATTATGGAAGACTATATCATGGTTGAGTATGTGGACTTGCCTAAAGGCTCCGATACGTGACCCTTCCTGAAAAGATGACGAATTGTAGTTGCAAAGTTGACTGAGAACATAGTTTGTTGGTTTCTAATAGAGTTTATGCTTTATACTTCGATAGTGTGATGAATTGTTACTTATTCATGAGAAGTCTAAGATAAAAGTCTTATGTTAAAGTTTGTTGCTGTTATAATAATTTACATGATGCTTCTATGTCCGTATTTTGTTTTTATCGACACCTCTCTCTCTAAGCATGTGGACATGTTTTTCGATTTCGGTTTTCGCTTGGGCACAAGCGAGGTCAAAGCTTGGGGGAGTTGATACGTCCATTTTGCATCATGTTTTCCTACTGTTATTTATGATGTTTTTGTGCATAATGCTTTTTGGAGTAATTCTAATGCCTTTTCTCTTATAATATGCAAGGTACACACAAAGAGGGAGAATTCCGGCAGCTGGAAATATGGACCTGGAAAAGCTACGCCATGCTACCTATTCTGCACAACTCCAAACAAGCTAAAACTTTACGGAGAATTTTTATGGAATATATGAAGAATATTGGAGCCAATAAGTACCAAGGGGGCCCACCAGGTGGGCACAACCCACCTGGGCGCCAGGGAGCTCATGCGCCCTCGTGGGTTGTGCTCTCCCAGGCCCACCTTCGGTGCCCATCTTCTGGTATATAAGTCATTTTGACCTAGAAAAAACAAAGAGAGGACTTTCGGGACGGAGCGCCGCCGTCTCGAGGCGGAACTTGGGAAGTAGCACTTTTGCCCTCCGGTGGAGCGATTCCGTCTGGGGAACTTCCCTCCCGGAGGGGGAAATCATCGTCATCATCATCACCAACAACTCTCCCATCTTGGGGAGGGCAATCTCCATCAACATCTTCAACAACACCATCTTATCTCAAACCCTAGTTCATCTCTTGTATTCAATATTTGTACCAGAACTATAGATTGGTGCTTGTGGGTGACTAGTAGTTGATTACTATATGGTTTATTTGGTGGAAGATTATATGTTTAGATCCAATATGCTATTTAATACCCCTCTGATCTTGAGCATGATTATCATTTGTGAGTAGTTACTTTTGTTCTTGAGGTCAGGGAGAAATCATGTTGCAAGTAATCATGTGAACTTGATATGTGTTTGTTATTTTGATAGTATGTATGTTGTGATTAACTTAGTGGTGTCATGTGAACGACGACTACATGACACTTCACCATATTTGGGCCTAAGGGAATGCATTGTTGAGTAGTAATTAGATGATGGGTTGCGAGAGTGACAGAAGCGTAAACCCTAGTTATTAGCTAGATGGCTTCTTCTCTCTCTTTGGATCTCAATACAAAGTTCTCCTCGATCTTCTTGGAGATATATTCGATGTAATTCTTTTTGTGGTGTGTTTGTCGAGATCCGATGAATTGTGGGTTTATGATCAAGATTATCTATGATCTCCTTTGAATTCTTTTATGTATGATTTGTTATCTTTGCAAGTTTCTTCGAATTATCAGTTTGGTTTGGCCTACTAGATTGATCTTTCTTGCAATGGGAGAAGTGCTTAGCTTTGGGTTCAATCTTGCGGTGTCCTTTCCCAATGACAGCAGGGGCAGCAACGCACGGATTGTATTGTTGCCATCGAGGATAAAAAGATGGGGTTTATATCATATTGCTTGAGTTTATCCCTCTACATCATGTCATCTTGCCTAATGCGTTACTCTGTTCTTATGAACTTAATACCCTAGATGCATGTTCGATAGCGGTCGATGTGTGGAGTAATAGTAGTAGATGCAGAATCATTTCGGTCTACTTGTCGCGGACGTGATGCCTATATACATGATCATGCCTAGATATTCTCATAATTATGCACTTTTCTATCAATTGCTTGACAGTAATTCGTTCACCCACCGTAATACTTATGCTATCTTGAGAGAAGCCACTAGTGAAACCTATGGCCCCCAGGTCTATTTTCCATCATATAAGTTTCCAATCTATTTTGCTTTGCAATCTTTACTTTCAATCTATAGCATAAAAATACCAAAAATACTTATCTTATTATCTCTATGAGATCTCACTTTTGCAAGTGGCCGTGAAGGGATTGACAACCCCTTTATCGCGTTGGTTGCAAGGTTCTTATTTGTTTGTATAGGTACGAGGCGACTTGCGTGTAGTCTCCTACTGGATTGATACCTTGGTTCTCAAAAACTAAGGGAAATACTTACGCTACTTTGCTACATCACCCTTTCCTCTTCAAGGGAAAAACCAACGCATGCTCAAGAGGTAGCAAGAAGGATTTCTGGCGCCGTTGCCGGGGAGATCTACGACATGTCAAGACATACCAAGTACCCATCACAACTCTTATCCCTCGCATTACATCATTTGCCATTTGCCTCTCGTTTTCCTCTCCCCCACTTCACCCTTGCCGTTTTATTCGCCCTCTTTTTCCGTTCGCCTCTTTTTCGCTTGCTTCTTGTGCCACCGTGTGTCGTCATGGCTAGTCCTTCTATCATTGTTAGTACTCCCGATCATGAAGTTTTTAAATTTAAACAAAGGGAGGGTGAAAATCTAAAAGATGCTTGGCATAGAATTTGCAATGCTCAGAATAGATCTACTAGGAAGCAATCTACTTCCGTTTTTCTTCGCAATTTTTATGTAGGCATCACTCCTTGGAACAGATATATTCTTGATACCATTACCGGAGGGAATTTCTTGGGTAGACATACTTTTGGTTCTTATAATGTTATGATAGATTTGTTTGGCCCACCACCTCTTTTGGAACTATTTTAACTTCGGAACATGTGATGCAAAGGCTTGAAATTATTGAAAATAAAGTTGCCACTGTAGAGATGATTGAAAATTTGGATAAAAAGATCCACAACCAAATTACCCAATATGGATCTAAGCTAGGAGTTACTGATTTTTTTTAAAGAAAAGGAACCTTTTGCTACAAATGAATTTCTTGATTTCTTACCTAGGAGTTTGATCATTAATAAAAATAAGGAAACTCCTAAGGGTCATAAGTATTCTATTGAAGAATTGCCAACCAAGGATGACAATACGTAGATCTATTCTTGCCTTTATGCCTAGCTAGGGGCGTTAAACGATAGCGCTTGTTGGGAGGCAACCCAATTTTATTTTTGTTTATTGCTTTTTGGTTATATTTAATAATAAATAATTCATCTAGCTTCTGTTAAGATGTGTTTTCATGTTTTAAATTAGTGTTTGTGCCAAGTAGAACCTTTGGGAAGACTTGGGTGAAGTCTTTATGATCTTGCTGTAAAAAACAGAAACTTTAGCGCCCACGAGATTAGCTGCCATTTTTTACTGGAGAGTGCTTTTAGGTTGATTATTTTTCCAGATGATTAATAGATAAATTACTCACGTCCACAAATTTATTTCAGAATTTTTGGAGTTCAGAAGTATACGTTTGATACAGATTACTACAGACTGTTCTGTTTTTGACAGATTCTGTTTTTCGTGTGTTGTTTGCTTATTTTGATGAATCTATGGCTAGTATCGGGGGGTATGAACCATAAATAAGTTGGAATACAGTAGGTTTGACACCAATATAAATAAATAATGAGTTCATTACAGTACCTTATGGTGGTGGTTTGTTTTCTTTCTCTAACGGAGCTCATGAGATTTTCTGTTGAGTTTTGTGTTGTGAAGTTTTCAAGTTTTGGGTAAAGATTTGATGGATTATGGAATAAGGAGTGGAAAGAGCCTAAGCTTGGGGATGCCCAAGGTACCCCAAGGTAAAATTCAAGGACAACCAAAAGCCTAAGCTTGGGGATGCCCCAGAAGGCATCCCCTCTTTCGTCTTCGTCTATCGGTAACTTCACTTGTGGCTATATTTTTATTCACCACATGATATGTGTTTTGCTTGGAGCGTCTTGTATGATTTGAGTATTTGCTTTTTAGTTTACCACAATCATCTGTGCTGTACACACCTTTTGGGAGAGACACACATGAATCGGAATTTATTAGAATACTCTATGTGCTTCACTTATATCTTTTAAGCTAGATAATTTTGCTCTAGTGCTTCACTTATATCTTTTTAGAGCACGGTGGTGGTTTTATTTTATATAAATAATTGATCTCTCATGCTTCACTTATATTATTTTGAGATTATTTTAGAACAGCATGGTAGTTTGCTTTGGCTATAAAATTAGTCCTAATATGATGAACATCCAAGATAGGTATAATAAAAACTATCATATAAAGTGCATCGAATACTATGAGAAGTTTGATACTTGATAATTGTTTTGAGATATGAAGATGGTGATATTAGAGTCATGCTAGTTGAGTAGTTGTGAATTTGAGAAATACTTGTTCTAAAGTTTGTGATTCCCGTAGCATGCACGTATGGTGAACCGTTATGTGATGAAGTCGGAGCATGATTTATTTATTGATTGTCTTCCTTATGAGTGGCGGTCAGGGACGAGCGATGGTCTTTTCCTACCAATCTATCCCCCTAGGAGCATGCGCGTTGTACTTTGTTTCGATAACTAATAGATTTTTGCAATAAGCATGTGAGTTCTCTATGACTAATGTTGAGTCCATGGATTATACGCACTCTCACCCTTCCACCATTGCTAGCCTCTCTAATACCGCGCACCTTTCGCCGGTATCATACATCCACCATATAACATCCTGAAAATAGCCACCATACCTACCTATTATGGCATTTCCATAGCCATTCCGAGATATATTTCCATGCAACTTACCACCGTTCCATTTATTATGACACGCTCCATCATTGTCATATTGCTTTGCATGATCATGTAGTTGACATCGTATTTGAGGCAAAGCCACCTTTATAATTCTTTCATACATGTCGCTCTTGATTCATTGCATATCCCGGTACACCGCCGGAGGCATTCACATACACTCATATTTTGTTCCAAGTTTGAGTTGTAAGTAAATAAAAGTGTGATGATCATCATTATTAGAGCACTGTCCCAAGTGAGGAAAGGATGATGGAGACTATGATTCCCCCACAAGCTGGGATGAGACTCTAGATAAAAAAAAGAAAAGAAAAAAGAGGCCATAAAAAAGGAGAAAAAGGCCCAAACTAAAAAATGAGAGAAAAAAAAGAGAGAAGGGACATCCTTTTACCACACTTGTGCTTCAAAGTAGCACCATGATCTTCATAATAGAGAGTCTCCTACGTTGTCACTTTCATATACTAGTGGGAATTTTACATTATAGAACTTGGCTTGTATATTCCAATGATGGGCTTCCTCAAAATGCCCTAGGTCTTCGTGAGCAAGCAAGTTGGATGCACACCCACTTAGTTTCTTTTGTTGAGCTTTCATACACTTATAGCTCTAGTGCATCCGTTGCATGGCAATCCCTACTCACTCACATTGATATCTATTGATGGGCATCTCCATAGCCCGTTGATACGCCTAGTTGATGTGAGACTATCTTCTCCTTTTTGTCTTCTCCACAACCACCATTCTATTCCACATATATAGTGCAATGTCCATGGCTCACGCTCATGTATTGCGTGAAGATTGAGAAAGTTTGAGAACATCAAAAGTATGAAACAATTGCTTGGCTTGTCATCGGGGTTGTGCATGATTAAATACTTTGTGTGATGAAGATAGGGCATAGCCAGAGTATATGATTTTGTAGGGATAACTTTCTTTGTCCATGTTATTTTGAGAAGACATGATTGCTTTGTTAGTATGCTTGAAGTATTATTATTTTTATGTCAACATTAAACTTTTATCTTGAATCTTACGGATCTGAACATTCATGCCGCAATAAAGAAAATTACATTGAGAAATATGCTAGGTAGCATTCCACATCAAAAATTCTGTTTTTATCATTTACCTACTCGAGGACGAGCAGGAATTAAGCTTGGGGATGCTTGATACGTCTCCAACGTATCTATAATTTTTGATTGTTCCATGCTATTATATTATCTGTTTTGAATGTTTAATGGGCTTTATTATACAATTTTATATTATTTTTGGGACTAACCTATTAACCGAAGGCCCAATGCAAATTGTTGTTTTTTGCCTGTTTCATTGTTTCGTAGAAAAGGAATATCAAACGAAGTCCAAACGGAATGAAACCTTTGGGAGAGTTATTTTTGGAACAAACGCAATCCAGGAGACTTGGAGTGGACGTCAAGAAAGAAACGAGGAGGCCACGAGGCAGCAGGGCGCGCCCCCACCCTCGTGGGCCCCTCGTGGCTCCCCTGACTGATTTCTTTCGCCTATATATACTCATATATCCCAAAAACATCCGAGAGCACCACGAAACCGTATTTCCACCGCCGCAACCTTCTCTACCCATGAGATCCCATCTTGGAGCCTTTTTCTGCGCTCCACCAGAGGGGGAATCGATCACGGAGGGCTTGTACATCAACACCATAGCCTCTCTGATGATGTGTGAGTAGTTTACCACAGACCTTCGGGTCCATAGTTATTAGCTAGATGGCTTTTCTCTCTCTTTGGATCTCAATACAAAGTTCTCCTCGATCTTCTTGGAGATCTATTCGATGTAATTCTTTTTGCGGTGTGTTTGGCGAGATCCGATGAATTGTGGGTTTATGATCAAGATTATCTATGAACAATATTTGAATCTCCTCTGAATTATTTTATGTATGATTTGTTATCTTTGCAAGTCTCTTCAAATTATCAGTTCGGTTTGGCCTACTAGATTGATCTTTCTTGCAATGGGAGAAGTGCTTAGCTTTGGGTTCAATCTTGCGGTGTCCTTTCCCAGTGACAGGAGGGGGAGCAAGGCACACATTGTATTGTTGCCATCGAGGATAAAAAGATGGGGTTTATATCATATTGCTTGAGTTTATCCCTCTACATCATGTCATCTTGCCTAATGCGTTACTCTGTTCTTATGAACTTAATACTCTAGATGCATGCTGGATAGCGGTCAATGTGTGGAGTAATAGTAGTAGATGCAGAATCGTTTCGGTCTACTTGTTGCGGACGTGATGCCTATATACATGATCATGCCTAGATATTCTCATAATTATGCACTTTTCTACCAATTGCTTGACAGTAATTCGTTCACCCACCGTAATACTTATGCTATCTTGAGAGAAGCCACTAGTGAAACCTATGGCCCCCGGGTCTATTTTCCATCATATAAGTTTCCAATCTATTTTACTTTGCATTCTTTACTTTCAATCTATATCATAAAAATACCAAAAATATTTGTCTTATTATCTCTATCAGATCTCACTTTTGCAAGTGGCCGTGAAGGGATTGACAACCCCTTTACTGCGTTGGTTGCAAGGTTCTTATTTGTTTGTGTAGGTACGAGGCGACTTGCGTGTAGTCTCCTACTGGATTGATACCTTGGTTCTCAAAAACTGAGGGAAAGACTTACGCTACTTTGCTGCATCACCATTTCCTCTTCAAGGGAAAAACCAACGCATGCTCAAGAGGTAGCAGACACTTCACCATATTTGGGTCAAAGAGAATGCATTGAGGAGTAGTAATTAGATGATGTGTTGTGAGAGTGACAGAAGCCTTAACCCTAGTTTATGCGCTATTACGTAAGGGACCGATTGGACCCAAAAGTTTAATGCTATGGTTAGTATTTATTTTTAACACTTTTCTCATAGTTGCAGGTGCTTGCGAGGGGGTTAATCAAAGTAGGAGGTTTGTTCAAGTAAGAACATCACCTAAGCACCGGTCCACCCACATATCAAATTATCAATAGCGAACACAAATCGAATCAACATGATGAAAGTGACTAGATGAAATTCCCGTGTACCCTCAAGAACGCTTTGCTTATTATAAGAGACCGTTTTGGCCTGTCCTTTACCTCAAAAGGATTGGTCTAGCTTGCTGCACTTTTGTTACTATTATCGTTACTTGCTCGTTACAAATTATCTTGCTATCAGACCACTCTATTACTTACAATTTCAGCACTTGTAGACATTACCTTGCTGAAAACAACTTGCCATTTCCTTCTGCTCCTCGTTGGTTTAAATCAATGTCAAAACCAGCGGACCTCGGGTAGGGGGTCCCGAACTGTGCGTCTAGGATCGATGGTAACAGGAGACGGGGGACACGATGTTTACCCAGGTTCGGGCCCTCTCTATGGAGGTAATACCCTACTTCCTGCTTGATTGATCTTGATGAATATGAGCATTACAAGAGTTGATCTACCACGATCGTAATGGCTAAACCCTAGAAGTCTAGCCTATGTGTATATGGTAATGAATGTGTCCTTTCTGGACTAACCCCTCCGGTTTATATAGACACCGGGGGGGTCTAGGGTTTACATGGAGTCGGTTACATAAAAAGGAATCTTCATAATTGGTCGCCAAGCTTGCCTTCCACGCCAAGGAGAGTCCAATCCGAACACGGTGCAGTCTTCGGTCTTCATGTCTTCACAACCCATCAGTCCGGCCCATGGATAACAGGCCGGGCGCCCGAGGACCCCTTAGTCCAGAACTCCCTCGGTAGCCCCCGAACCAGTCTTCAATAGCGAGGTGTTCGGCACACATATTGTCTTCGGCATTGCAAGGCGGGTTCCTCCTTCGATGATCTCCAAGTAATGTATTCGGCCATGGATCCAATGTCGCCTCCTTGGCTTCTACACGTTAAATAATCCTCGTCCTCCATGTGTCGAGCGAATGCGGAGAGTCAGTTTTCTTTTTGCAAATAACACCCTATCTACGCGAGGAAGAGCACCTATTAAAGAGATTGGATCCCAGATCCATTCAGCGCTATGCAGAAGAAATCTCCAGAGACTGCCTAGGAGAAACCATTCTAGCATGGCTAGTGTTCCCAGCTCCTCCGCTCGTCCCGGCCCAGAGAAAGGCGAGTGGGAGAGGTGTTCCGTGTCTCATAGCCAATTGGCGAAGTTGCAAACGCAGGGATTTCTTCCCCCTGCGGATCTAGTCCCTGTTCGAGCGGGGCTAGCGTCCTTCAATGGCGGGACTCAGGCAGAGGATTTCCCCAATCCGTCCGGGGGAGATCGAGTATGTTTTGTCCCCTACCTACTAAGAGGCATTGGATTCCCGATCCATCCGTTCCTCCGAGGGCTTCTGGAGTACTACGGACTCCAGCTGCACAACTTCACTCCGGCCTCCATCCCGCACATTGCGGGTTACGTTGCTTTATGCGAACTGTTCCTGACGTCGAGGCTCATTTCGAGTTGTGGAGGAAGTTGTTCTGTCTCGTCCCGCGCAATCACGAAGGGTCGATATTTGAAGTGGGCGGAGCCGAAGTATGGCGTGTCGCCGATACCGGATACCCATCCGGCACACCAAGGAAGGCACCTGACGAATGGCCCTCCGAATGGTTTTATATAGAGGACGTTGCACTCCCCGACCCGGTTCAAAAGGGTCTTCCAGAATTTGCGCGCGTCCCACTGAAGAAACGCCATAGTTGGCGTCCCCGGAGCCTTGAAGAGGACGACGGCGCGGAGGTTCGTCAGCTAATGAGCAAGATAAAAGAGGTCACTCAGTCCGGACTCACAGTAATCAAGGTCATGGCGATCTCCATAGCGCGAGGTGTTCAGCCGCTCCAGTACAGAGGGCTTCCAATGTGGCACTACAATGGGGAGGATGACGCCTCTCGCTACGGCCGGAAAGGTCCGGATACCCCTGCCGCTTTGGCTAAGATATTAGCCAAACTGTTCAAAGGAGAGGAAGAGGAATTTCTCCGCATCAAATTCAGAGATGGGTACTCTATGTATAACCCTCCTAGTTGGGTAAGGTCCCACCCCTCAGTTTTTACTCCTTCCATCTCCGAATTGCCTTTGATAAATTTCTAGTTCGTTTGTTTATGACAGCACTGGCAAAGAGTTACCGAGGGATTTTATAGTCCCGCCCCACAGCCGGAGGACCAAAACCGGGAGCTTGATCCCGGGTTCGAAGAGGATCCGGATATATTTGTGGTGCTCGCGGAGGGGGTGTTTTACCAGATGAGCTATGATTGCACAGAGGTGGCCATCGTTGCCGACTACCCTGGTCTTCTTCCTGCTTCACAGGTAAGTTAACCAAGAAACACCTTCTCTGAAAGTGTGTGCCTATTCTGCCTCACCCACCACATTGTCGTGCGTTCTACAGGGGAGGCGGTCGACGACACCGAGGAAATCGGTTCCAGCACCGGGCAGGCCTTCGAAGAGGGGGGCCATTGAAGGCACCGCCGGGCCTTCATCGAGGAGGTACGGATTAACATGTTTTTAGTGGCTGTATCCAACTATGACCTATGCGCCTGTTTGATTACAGGAAAAAAGGATCGCCGGATTGTGTCCGGGGGTCCGGCCGGCCGCGCTCCCAACAACCAAGATGTGGACCCGGTCGGGGAGATGGGGGCTGATGTAGGAACATAGCCGGACTGCCCCTCGGTCGAGGGTTCGAACAATATGTCTGTTACTAACTCGGAAGTATAGAGCGCCATGAATCATCGGCGCTGCAGGGCCGTTTTACGAGACCCGAAGTTCTCGGATGAGGCTTTTAATGTCCTTAGCTCGGGCGACGCATACATCCGAGCTGCTCGAGACGGGCTTAGAAAAGCCACGAGGCAATATCTGACAGATGTGCAGGTAAGTTTTCTTTGTCGAAAAAGGGATAGCCATATACCCGTAGCCCCCAAGACTGAAAGCAGTTGACACGACTGATTTAAGGATTGTTGAACAACCAGGTCCTCGCAGAGAAGAATGGACTGCTAGCCCAAGAGCTGGAGCAGTGTAGGACGCAGCTGAGAGCTGTTACCGCCGAATTGGGAGACTTGAAGAAGTCCAAAAAGGCGTCGCCTTCTAATTGTCCCCCTCCATCGATAAAATATAATCATATGCCGTTAATGCTAACAGTCCTGTCTTTATCATGACATGATTGTCAGAGGAACTCGAAAAGGCGCTGGAAGTCGCGCAAGCGAATGAGCAAGAAGCCAAGAAGCTACATGCTACGGGCGACCGTGTGCTGAAGCAGGCCATTGTTGAGAAAAACCAGCTCCAGGATTGCAAAACCCAGCTGGGTGAAGAGTTGAAGGATGTGCAGGCCCAGCTAGCCGATTCCGTGAAGGAGAACAAGAAGCTGTGGGGCGGCATATTTAGTATGTGTCCGAACTATTGTTAAAGTAGTTCGGAGATAAATAAAACTGATATAATTATGATTGCAGGTGTATTGACGGGCCGTCCTGAAGAGGAGGTGTCCGGATCAGCTGATGATCTGCTGCAAAGACTGTCGCAGGTGCACGAGCATGCTCGGCTGGCCATGCAGAGCGTTGGCAAGGCCTTATGGCCATCCACCTCCCCTCCAGGAAGTATGGAGGAGCTTGTAGAGCTGTTCAAAGGAGCGCGGCCGCGTATCCGATTATGGAAGATATCGGCCTGTCGAGAGGGTGCACGAGAAGCTTGGGCCATGGTGAAAACTTGGTATACCAAGCTTGATCCTAATCACATGGCGCGTGTCGGACCGCTAGGGTCGGATGGGGAAGAAATTCCCGTTTGTTTAGTGCATGACCAAGTAGAGGTGGCCGCCAAATATTCCCAACAGGATTGTAAGTTAGACCGCCTGTTGGACGGTATAGAGAAAGAAGTGTTTGAGTCCCAATGACTATGTACTTTCCTTACCCTATGTAATTCTAGCTGAATTGTATAGCATTTTTCATGGCAGACCTTTTCGCTTCAAAATCCAGACTCGATGGTGCGGAGTGTTTCCGAATACCCTCGCGGCCAAATAGACCGGGGTATGCTTGGAAAGCTAGGCGTAGGGGTCATAGTTGCTTGAACAGACAAGTTGTATCTTACATTGAAATTGTAAGAAACATCTTCCAGGGAGAACAGTTCTGTTAAGGGTTCCTTTCCCTGGGTGTGCATGCATTAGTAGACATGTCCGAGTTGTGATGTAAAAATCACAGTGTGTATGGCTTCTGGGGGTTCACAATAGAGTGAGTGCAAAGAGTAATTTTCATCCACCGACCGAATATTCCCTTAAGAACGCTAGCTTTCGGCTTCACCCAATCTGAGGTACACATCCGGATAACCTGGCAGTAACAATCGCAGAGGTGCTCCCTTTACCACCTAGCCGAACAATCGGGAACGTAGGGGTAAGCACAGGAGCCAGGCAACCCAGCTTGGCAAAACCTTAAGTCATATCGATGCATATAATGGTGAAGAAAAGACATACGGGAAGACCGCATATGTATAATGAGCTTGATGCTCGGAAGAATAGTATTAACAAGCTTCTGTGAAAGGAGCCCCCAGGTATGATGGGCGTACATACGTAAGAATGTGTACGCCAGCAGTGTTCGGTCGAGCCGAATGAGAGCTTTAAGGCGAAAAGAAGAATTGTGTAAAATGGAGAAAAAGTAATGGAAACTATAGGGAGAAGGAGACTAACAAAGAGTTCAGCGCTAGGCATAGAACCTTCGGAGTTTGGCCGCGTTCCAGGGGTTCGGCTCTAGGCGATTGTCTGATGCGTCATGAAGACGGTACGCTCCTCCGGTAAGAACTTCGTCAATTATGAAGGTACCCTCCCATTTGGGCTTGAGTTTGTCCTTTTTCTTCTCCGGCAAGCGTAGAACGAGTTCCCCAACATTGTAAGTCTTGGCCCGTACTTCTGTGCTTTGATATCTTCGAGCCTGCTGCTGATAAAATGCTGAACGGGCTTTGGCGACGTCGCGCTCCTCCTCCAGGGCGTCTAGGCTATCCTGCTAATCCAACTTGGCCTCTTTCTCTTCGTACATACACACTCGAGGTGAGTCATGTATAATATCATAGGGCAATATAGTCTCTGCGCCATACACCATGAAGAAAGGTGTGTATTCGGTAGTACGGTTGGGCGTGGTCCGCAGCCCCCAGAGTACGGAGTCAAGCTCCTCGACCCAGTGTTTGTCTGATTCTTTCAAAGACCGCACTAGCCTGGGTTTGATGCCACTCATAATAAGACCGTTAGCTCGTTCGACTTGACCGTTTGTTTGCGGGTGGTAGACAGAGGCGTAATCGAGCTTAATGCCCAGATTAGCACACCAGGTTTTCACCTCATCAGCTGTGAAATTGGAACTGTTACCAGTGATGATGCTGTGTGGTACACCATAACGGTGCACCACATCGGATATAAATGCAATCACTCATCCGGACTCGGCCGTTTTGACTGGTCTAGCCTCTATCCACTTGGTGAATTTGTCCACCATGACCAGCAGATATTTTTTCTTCTGGCTTCCCCCTTTAAGTGGTCCAACCATGTCCAAGCCCCAGACCGCAAAGGGCCATGTAATGGGGATTGTTTGTAGGGCGGTTGGGGGCATATGGCTTTGGTTGGCGAAGAGTTGGCATCCAACGCAGCGCTGGACGAGGTCATGTGCGTCTGCCCGGGCCGTAGGCCAATAAAATCCTGTCCGGAAGGCCTTGCTGACAAGTGCCCCGGTTGCGGCGTGGTGCCCACCGAGACTGGCGTGAATTTCTGCCAAGAGTTGTCGCCCCTCCTCCTTGGAGATACGCCTTTGAAGGACTCCAGTGGTGCTTTTCTTGTAGAGCTCTCCCTCGTGAACTTTATAGGCCTTCGAGCGCCGGACGATGCGGCGAGCCTCGTTCTGATCTTCTGGGAGCTCCTTGCTATTAAGGTAGGCCAAGAATGGTTCAGTCCATGGGGCAATTACTGCCATGATGAGGTGGGCAGATGGTGTTATTTCGGTGGCTGAGCCTCCGATGATATCGGCGTGTTCGCTATCTGTGTTTGTGTTCGGAATGGGACTGTCGTTGCTGTCTCCCCCTTGCCACACCACGGATGGCTTAAAGAGCCTTTCGAGGAAGATGTTAGGTGGGACGGGGTCGCGCTTAGCGCCGATGCGAGCAAGGACGCATGCCGCCTGAATACTTTCGCGGGCGACGTGATGAAATTCGAGTCCCTCGAATCGAGCGGACATCTTCAAGACGGCATTGTGATAAGCTGCCATCTTTGGATCTTTGGCATCAATGTCTCCATTAATTTGGGATATTGCGAGGTTTGAGTCCCCTCGCACCTCCAGGCGTTGTATGCCCATTGATACGGCCATCCGAAGGCCATGTAGCAAGGCCTCGTATTCGGCAGCGTTGTTGGAGTCTGTGTATAATATTTGGAGTACGTACTGGACGATATCTCCTGTGGGGGACGTTAATACGACGCCCGCCCCTAGCCCTGCCAACATTTTGGAGCCGTTGAAATGCATCACCCAGTTGGAATATGCGCTGTACTCTTTAGGGAGTTCGGCCTCTGTCCATTCGGTGACGAAGTCAGCCAGCACCTGGGATTTGATGGCTCGACGTGGTTTGTACGTGATGTCGAATGGCAGGAGCTCAATGGCCATTTTGGCAATCCGGCCGTTGCATCCCAGTTGATGATTATATCATTGAGGGGCACTTCGGAAGCCACCGTGATCGAGCACTCCTGAAAGTAGTATCGTAATTTTCAAGATGCCATGAAGACTGCATATGCTATCTTTTGATAGTGAGGGTACCGGGATTTGCATGGTGTGAGGACGGTGGATACGTAGTATACCGGCTTTTGGAGCGGAAATTTGTGTCCGTCCTGTTCTCGTTCGACGACGAGCACGGCGCTCACCACTTGATGTGTTGCCGATATGTATAGCAACATGGGTTCGCCTACGTTTGGTGCAGCCAGGATTGGATTGCTTGCTAGGAGGGTCTTTATTTCCTCCAGTCCGGCAGCCACCGCGTCTGTCCATTTGAATTTATCCATGCGCCGTAAGAGGCGATAGAGCGGGAGTGCCTTTTCTCCTAGTCTGGAGATAAAGCGGCTTAGTGCTACCACGCATCCTGCTAGTTTTTGGACCTGTTTGAGCTCTGTTGGTGTAGCTAACTGTGACAGAGCTCGGATTTTAGCCGGATTTTCTTCGATTCATCTATTGGAAACTATGAAGCCCAGCAGTTTTTCGGCGGGGACGCCGAAGACACACTTCTCCGGGTTGAGCTTAATGTCATATGCCCGAAGGTTGTCAAACGTGAGACGTAAGTCGCCTATTAGTGTTTCGACGTGCCTAGTCCTAATGACGACGTCATCAACGTAAGACTCTACCGTCTTGCCGATCTGTTTCTCAAGGCATGTTTGGATCATGCGCTGGTAGGTGGCGCTGGCGTTCTTGAGCCCAAAAGGCATGGTGTTGAAGCAGAATGGCCCGTATGGGGTAATAAATGTTGTTGCAGCTTGATCGGATTCCTTCATTTTGATTTGATGGTATCCAGAATATGCATTGAGGAAGCACAGCGAGTCGTGTCCTGCGGTGGCGTCGATGACTTGATCAATGCGGGGAAGGGGAAAAGGATCCTTAGGGCAAGCCTTGTTGAGATCTTTGAAATCGACACACAGGCGCCAGGATTTATCTTTCTTTGGTACCATCACCAAGTTTGCTAGCCAGTCCGGATGCTTGATTTCTCTAATGAATCTGGCCTCGATGAGCTTGGCCAGCTCCTCCCCCATGCCTTGTCGCTTGGGTTCGGAAAAGCGCCGCAATGTTTGCTTGACTGGTTTAAATCCTTAATATGTTGAGGCTATGTTCAGCCAACTTGCATGGGATCCCTGGCATATCTGAAGGGTGCCAGGCAAATATGTCCCAGTTTTCGCGTAGGAACTCTCGTAGTGCGGCGTCAACTATTGGTGTCAGTTGAGCTCCGATAGATGCTCTCTTCTTGGGGTCCGTTGGGTGGACCTGGAATTTGACTATTTCTTCTGCTGGTTTGAATGAGGTGGATTTGGGGCGTTTGTCGAGGATCACATCGTCCCTATCCACTGTGGATTGTAGTGCAGTTAATTCTTCGGCCGCGAGGGCTTCCGATAGCGCTTCCAGGGCCAGGGATGCGGTTTTGTTTTCAGCGTGCAGTGCTGTGTCCGGATCACTGACACGGGTGATTATACCGTTTGGTCCGGGCATTTTGAGCTTCATATATCCATAGTGAGGTATAGCTTGGAAGCGTGTGAAAGCGTCCCGCCCCAATAAGGCGTGATATCCGCTGCTGAAACGGGCCACTTGGATGGTTATTTCTTCGGACCGATAATTCTCCGGCGTGCCGAATACCACGTCAAGTGTGATTTTGCCCGCGCACCGCGCCTCCCGACTGGGAATAATTCCCCGGAAGGTTGTGTTACTTTGTTTGATGCGGCTTCTATCTATTTCCATTTTATGGAGTGTGTCCTCATAAATGAGATTTAGTCTGCTGCCGCCGTCCATGAGAACCTTGGTGAGTCGAAACCCGTCCACGATGGGGCTGAGGACTAATGTGGCTGGTGCTCGTACTGTTCTGTACTTTGGTTCGTACCGGCGTTGAATGTTATAGTCGTGTCATTCCATGGGTTTATTACAGCAATTTGGCAAACTTCGTTGAGCTCGCGAAGTGCCCTTTTGCGCTTGTTATTTGAAGCGAATGTCTCAAAGACTGTCAGTACTCTTGGGTCGTCATCTTCTGGGGTGTATTGTTCCGGGGCGTCCTTTATAAGGATGTCCTCACCGCTCTTGGCTACCTGTCGTAGTATCCAACATGCTCTAAGGCTGTGGGTTGCCACGATATCTGTTGTTGCATGTATTTTGCATGGGCCATCGAGCCACCCTTCCAGAACGGTGCCGTGCCGTATGGCGGCTTTGTGTTTTTGGACTGTGGGACTGGGCGTGCCACGAGGGTACCCCCTTTTCGCCTGTAGGGAGAGTTGGGTTGGGGATGGTGTTTCCCAGCGAGTTTCCCAGGCGCTCTCCATCGCGCAGTATTTTTGCACAATGATTGCTAAGTCAGCAAATTTCAGTATGCGGCGGCGATTGATGACATTGAGAATTCCTTTGTCCGCGCAATTTTTGCAGAACGCCAATATTGCGTCCTCGTCACGGCAATCTTTTACCTTGTCCTTGACAAGGAGGAATCTGGCCCAGAAGTGGTGGACCTTTTCCTGAGACTGTTGTTTTATGCTCATGAGAGCCTCTGTGTCCGGGTGGGTGGGTGGAACGAAATCCAAACCCTGACCCAATTTTGGATCCGGAGTTTGAAGATCTACCGGCCCTGGCAGTTCGGGTTCTGGGATATCGACTGATTTTTAGGCTCATCGTCCATCTCCATGTTCGGGGGACGGGGCATGCCTTTCCGCCGGAGAATGTCCGGCCCTTCAAGATCGGGGATCCGGACATAGTTCGTCTTCAATATAGTAGAAGAGTGGCTCCGCTCCTCGACTACCGCTATCTGGTGGGTGATCGGCGGAGTTTTAATTTCTCTCTGGTCGGGTTTAAGCCCAACCCGATCGTAGTCTGTAGCAACCCCCAAGGCGACCATTCGATCTAGGAGTTCGTTCAACGACGATAACTCCGTTGGATCCATCCCGACGGAGTATTCGGGATCAAGACAGAGGCGATTTTCGATGACTTGAGAGGCCATCGTCGGCTTAAGGGCCGATCCGGCGTTCATGACGAAGCCGCCCAGTCGGAGGGTTTGGCCTGGGGCCAGGGTTCCTCCGGAGACGATATTATCCTTGAGAACAAGGCGAGCCATCAACCCTCTTGGCGACGGCACAGTGGAACTCTCAATGAAAGCACCAATGTCGGTGTCAAAACCGGCGGATCTCGGGTAGGGGGTCCCGAACTGTGCGTCTAGGATCGATGGTAACAGGAGACGGGGGACACGATGTTTACCCAGGTTCGGGCCCTCTCTATGGAGGTAATACCCTACTTCCTGAGATCGTAACGGCTAAACCCTAGAAGTCTAGCCGATGTGTATATGGTAATGAATATGTCCTTCCGGACTAACCCCTCCGGTTTATATAGACACCGGGGGGATCTAGGGTTTACATGGAGTCGGTTACATAAGAAGGAATCTTCATAATTGGTCACCAAGCTTGCCTTCCACGCCAAGGAGAGTCCAATCCGGACATGGTGCAGTCTTCGGTCTTCATGTCTTCACAGCCCATCAGTCCGGCCCATGGATAAAAGGCCGGACGCCCGAGGACCCCTTAGTCTAGGACTCCCTCAGTTTCGACACTCTTACTTATCGAAAAGAGCTACAATTGATCCCATATACTTGTGGGTCATCAAGCAGCAATACTGATATGTAAGATCTTTAAAGAATCCAGCACCATTGATAGGCTATCCACGGACAAACTCCTCATTAAGCATAGACCATAATATTAGTACCAAAAGTGTTCTCCAAGATGATATAAAACTTATGCGCGCAAATAAAAAATGCAGCTTATGATTACAAAAGTGTAGATGATAATATACGGTACCTGAATAAGTGTGGAGCCAAACACCATCTTGAAACCTTTAAACGGATCACAAATTACACTCAAGGTCTCCAGTTTAGGCGCAGAGACCACAATTATTTGCAAAGGTGCATAACAATAATCAAGGAGCAACCTTTGAAGTGTAGGGGCATCTTCGATGATGAACTCCTGTCCTTTAAAAAAATTCAATGCTTACAAGATGAGTCAACTTAACTTGGCGACAACAGATACAAATTTCTTCTAAAAAACAAGCAGCAAGCACTCGAGGGCAGGGCAGGGCAGCTGGAGTGGATGATGTTGTGCAGTGAGGCCTCCGACAGATCAACCACCAAAAGTGCAAGTTTTTTTAGCAGTGGGAGTCAAAGCATTTGTGCCAGATTGTCTGCTAGATGGCACCGAGCCAAGGTGGCGGAGTGGAGAGAGGAGGAAAACCAGATGGACATCGGTTGTGAGGGCACAGATATGTCGGTTCAGGGTATGCTATTTTGTAGTAATGGTAGAACTGAAGCTGCTAGAGTTTTTCAAATTCATGGGATGTCAGCCAGGCCTCCACCGTGTAGGGTATGTACATCAGGTAGCATGTCGGTATGGAGAGGCGTTGAACGAAGTCCTAGTGGGAGGAGATGAGGGCTTCGAGGAGTTTAGGATCATGAACGACAGATAGCTGAGGACCGTCGAGATTAAGAGGCGCGACGCACCGCAGAGTGCACCACCGAGATTCGAGGAGTTGTGTGCGGCAGTCATCCTTGATGGGGAGAAGGGGGATGATCTCCCCGAGGATGGCGTCTGAGAGATCGCTGATGCAGCCCACCCAAGATTCTATGGGTTCCTCAGATCTAGGGGGACCGTCGACGCTTCTGCCCGCGCTGTCGGGTGCAGGATCTACAACTAGCAGCGCCGCTGACCGGAGTCTCATCTATGTACATATCAATCTGGAAAAAAATTGGCACAAACATTTATGTAGGACATTCAAAATCAATACTCAAGGTTTGGCTATGAATTATTAGCACGAACACTAACCCTAGTCAGATTATTAGCAAAAATCATTTGTACAAAACAAATAATTAATCACTAACCCTTGACGGATACTATTCAAGCAATCAATACACTACACAGATCTAACGAATCTCACTCTGATTTCATGGACTGAGAGAACATAACCGTAGGATTTCTATTCCAAAGGGGAGGGTGAGTAACCAGAGAAAACCTAGGATATATTTGCCACAAAAATGGGTATAGATGACTGACCGGTTCTCCGTCTGAGTCGGAGTCGTTGCCGGAGTTGCTGTGGACCCCCGGCTCCGGCTGGGGAAGTATGACGGTGGCGACGATGTCAAGCTTAGGTTGGGCATAAAAATTGACAAACCGAACACCGAACCGATACCAAAACCGAAAAAACCGAAATTTTGGTTTTATCCTTGGTACAGTAATATTCGATTTTTGCATTCACTAACGGAGTTGTGTTTGGTCAATTCGGTATACTATCGGTTAAACCAAAAACAAATCGAACAAACGGACGAAGCCACGCTGACACGTCCCTGCGCAAGCTAGCTCTTATGCGATCATAAAATTGATCGCTCGCATGGGCTGACACATGCATCGAAGGCCCAAACAGCCAAGCCCAACACTATGTAACCCTCTATGAGCTAGCCGAACATGGAAGTGTGCAGTCGCTGCTGCGGGGCTGGCCGATAGCCTTTCATTTTTTTAGTCCCACCTCGCCTTGTGTAGTAGAAGGGAGCAGATAGCTCAGCTATATAAGAAAGATGTGTGCGTTGCAACCAAAGCAAAACATTCTCCGGTTTAATCTGAAATCCGAACAGAACGACCCGGTTAACCAAATTTTCTGTTTTCTATTTTTAGCCACTATTTTTGGTTAGCATTCTCATTAACCGAATGTGTTGGAAATATGGCCTAGAGGCAATAATAAAGTGGTTATTATTATACTTCCTTGTTCATGAAAATCGTTTATTATCCATGCTATAATGTATTGACCGGAAACTCCAATGCATGTGTGGATACATAGACACCAACATGTCCCTAGTAAGCCTCTACCGGACTAGCTCGTTGATCAAAGATGGCCATGGTTTCCCAGCCATAGACATGAGTTGTCATTTGATAACGGGATCACATCATTGGGAGAATGATGTGATGGACAAGACCCAAACCATAAACGTAGTATATGATCGTATCAAATTTATTGCTATCGTTTTCTGCATGTCAAGTATATATTCCTATGACCATGAGATCATGCAACTCACTGACACCGGAGGAGTACCTTGTGTGGATTAAACATCGCAACATAACTGGGTGACTATAAAGGTGCTCTACGGGTATCTCCGAGGGTGTCTGTTGAGTTGGCATGGATCAAGACTGGGATTTCTCACTCCGTGTGACGGAGAGGTATCTCAGGGCCCACTCGGTAATACATCATCACAATGAGCTTGCAAGCAATGTGACTAATGGGTTAGCCACAGGATCTTGTAGTACGGAATGAGTAAGGAGACTTGCCGGTAATGAGATTGAACTAGGTATGGTGATACCAACAATCGAATATCGGGCAAGTAACATACTCATAGACAAAGGGAACTGCATACGGGATTAGTTGAATCCTTGATATCGAGGTTCGACCGATAAAGATCTTCGTAGAATATGTAGGAACCATTATGGGTATCCAGGTCCCGCTATTCGTTATTAACCGTAGAGGTGTCTCGGTCATGTCTGCACAGTTCTCGAACCCGCAAGGTCTACACACTTAACATTTGGTTACGATATATGTATAGTTAAGTTATTATGGTTGTAACCTAAGGTTGTTCGGAGTCCCGGATGAGACCCCGGACGTGATGAGGAACTCCAGAATGGTCCGGAGGTGAAGATTGATATATAGGACGAAGGGTATCACAGTCCGAAAGTGTTCTAGGGGCACCGGGTTATGGCCAGGATGACC
>NC_057811.1:280378837-280385961 GCF_018294505.1 Triticum aestivum
AAGTGTTGCGGGGCCTCATGGGCCAAGGGGAGGGGGCACACCAGCCAAGTAAGGGGTTGTGCGCACCCCCTCACCCATCCCACCTAGCCAGAGGACGTGGGGACGCCCCCTAGGGCTGCCGCCCCCTTTGCCTTGGGGGCTAAGCCTCCTAAGGGGGAGGCGCCCAAACCCATCTAGGGTTTCCCCCTTGTGGCCACCGCCACCCCCCCCCCTTGGGGAACCCTAGGGAACCCCTCCCTCCACACTTCCCCCTATATATAGAGGAGGGGATAGAGGGCATCCGCACCCATCTATGCCACGGCGCTGCCCTCCCTCTCCCCCATAGCCCTCTTCCTCTCTGTAGTACTTAGCAAAGCTCTGTTGAGATTCCACCACGCCATCGTACTGCCGGAGGACTCAAGCTACTACTTCACCATCGCTTGCTGGATCGAGGAGGTGAAGGCGTCACCAAGCCGTACGTCTGTTGAACGTGGAGATGCCATCCATTCGGCACTTGGATCGGGAGTCCGCGGGACAGATCGTGATTGGATCGCCAAGATATTCGACTACATCAACCACATTTCTTAATGCTTCCGCTTAGCGATCTACAAGGGTATGTAGATGCAATATGTCCTCTCCTAGATGTTCATCTTCTAGATTGATCTTGGTGAGCGTAGGAATTTTTTTGTATCCCATGCAACGTTCCCCAATGGTGGTATTAGAGCTAGGTCTTGCATAGATGATATCACAAGTAGAACACAAACGAGTTTGTGGGCGTTGATATTCAGATTGCTTCCTTCATTGGTCTTTTCTTGATTCAGCGGTATTGTGGGACCGGTTCCATCGACTAACATGCAACTTGTTGCATAAAGATGGCTGGCGGGTGTCTTTCCCTCCCACCTTAGTTGAATCGGATTCAACAAAGGCGGTCCTTGTAGAAGGTTAAATAGCAACTTGTGTATCACGTTGTGGCTTTGCGTAGGTAAGAATTGTTCTTGCTAGATACCCATAGCAGCCACATAGAACATGCAACAACAAATTAGAGGATGTCTAACTTGTTTTATGATATGGCCAAAGGCATGATGAAATATATTTGATGTATGCGATGATCATGTTTGTAATACTTTATATCGACTTGCATGTCGATGCATACGGCAACCGGCATGAGACATAGGGTTGTCTTTAATTATTGTATGACCTGCGTGTCAATCATTAAGCGCTATGTAATGCTTTACTCTATCGCTAAGCAGTAGCAATAGTTGTAGAAGCATGGTTGGTGTGACAACCCTGATGGCGACACGATGATGGAGATCATGGTGTCATGCCGGTGACGGAGATCATGTCGGTGCTTTGGAGATGGAGATCAAAATCACAAGTTGATGGCCATATCATGTAACTTATGATTTGTATGTGATGTTAATCCTTTTATGCATATTAATTTGCTTAGGACGACGGTAGCATTATAAGGTGATCCCTCACTAAAGTTTCAAGATAAAATTGTGTTCTCCCCAAGTGTGCAATGTTGCGAAAGTTCATCGTTTTGAAGCACCACACGATGATTGGGTGTGATAGACTCTACTTTTGAATACAACGGGTGCAAGCCAGTTTTGCACATGCGGAACACTTTAGTTAAACTTGACGATCCTAGCATGTACAGACACGGCCTCGGAACACAAGAGACTGAAACGTCGAACACGAGTCATATAGTAGATATGATCAACGTAGAGATGTTCACCATTGAAACCACCTCATCTTACGTGATGATCGGACTTGGGTTGGTGAATTTGGATCGTGTTACACTCGGACAATCGGAGGGATGTTGATTTGAGTGGGATTTCTTAAGTAATATGATTAATTGAACTCATTATCATGAACAATAGTCTAAAGTTGCCTTTGCAAATTATGTTGTAGATCAATGGCTCACGCAACAGCTCCCCTGAATTTCAATGCTTTCCTAGAGAAAGTTAAGCTGAAAGATGATGGAAGCAACTTTGTAGACTGGGCCTGTAATCTGAGGATTATAATCACGGCTGCCCAAAAGTCCGATGTCCTTGATGCACCGCTTGGTGCGCCACCCCCTCCAGCGACTGTGGCAGTCGTGTGTTGATGACTACTCAATAGTTCAGTGCGCCATGTTGTATGGCTTAGAACTGGGACTTCAAAGGCATTTTGAATGTCATGGAGCATATGAGATGTTCTAGGAGTTGAAGTTTATCTTTGAGAAGAATGCTTGGATCGAGAGGTATGAGACCTCCAATAAATTCTATGCCTGCAAGATGGAGGAGAACTGGTCTGTCAGTGAGAACATACTCAGAATGTCTGGGTACTACAACCGTTTGGCTGAGTTGGGAGTTGAGCTCCCGCCAAAGGCTATCACTGATAGAGTTCTTCAATCACTACCACCTAGCTACAAGAGCTTTCTGTTGAACTATAACATGCAAGGGATGAACAAGTCAGTCTCCGAGCTGTTCGTGATGCTGAAAGTCACTGAGTCAGACATCCAGAAGGAGCATCAAGTGTTGATGGTGAATAAAACCACCAATTTGAATAAACGCAAGGGAAATAAGGGAAACTTCAAGAAAGGTGGCAAGCCAGTTGCTCCTCCTGTGAAGAAACCCAAGGCTGGACCCAAGCCGGAGACTGAGTGCTTCTATTGCAAGGGAACTGGCCACTGGAAGGAGAAATGCCCCAAGTATCTAGACGACAAGAAAGGGGCCAACGTCAACAAAGGTATATATGATATACATGTTATTGATGTGTACCTTTCCAACTCTCGTTGTAGTGCCTAGTTATTTGATACCGGTTCGGTTGCTCACATTTGCAACTCAAAGCAGGAACTATGGAATAGACAGAGGCTGGCGAAGGACGAAATGACGATGCGGGTGAGTCCTCTTCGGCATATGCCGGGATACATACTTAATCCTTCTTCCTTCTGGGGTGGTAAGCATAATCGTCTTACTGGCGCACTCAATGTTCTCTCCATACTTTGATAACCAACCCATGCCTAATATCACATCCAATCCTTGCGATTCCAGTACTATTAGGTCCGAGGGAAACACGTAGTTACCAATCCTTAATGGTAACCGATCACACCATAAACTAGCCATATACTCTATTACTGCATCTGGCTGAGCTTCTAACTCCTCCACGCTAACGTGGTTCACATGTCCTTTGTTGAAAGGGTTCGGCTTCTTGCCAGAGCTTCCATTGCCATTTCCATTCTAGGCTTTAGGGCATTCAGTTGCATAATGTCTAGTCTTCTGGCACTTGAAACAAGTAACGTGACTTAGATCCCTCTTGGCTGGGGTAGATGGGTTATTACGGTTCTGCCCGTTGCTTCCTCCATTCCCATTACCATTCTTCGATCAACTATGGTTGTGCGAACTACCTCCTCCATGGGTATGCTGAAACTGTCCACCCGATTTCGGGGTAAAACGTGGCTTCTGCTGAGCTCCCGAATTGTACTTCCCTTGTCCATACTTCCTCTTACGGTTTTCAATCTGCTGCTGCTTCTCTTCAATCATGAGTGCTCTATCTACCAACTCCTGGTAGTTGTTGAAGGTTGCTACCATCAGCTGCATGCTCAGCTCATCATTCAGTCCTTCCAGAAACTTCTCCTGCTTGGCTGCATCTGTAGCAACATCATATGGAGCATAACGTGCTAACTTACTAAAGTCCTCCACATACAGGCCTACGGTGCGTCCTCCTTGGCATAGGTTGCGAAACTCACGCTTCTTCGTAGCCATAGCTCCTGCTGAAACATGGGCAGTACGGAAAGCTTGCTGAAATTGGTCCCATGTGACAGTGTCAATAGGGTGTGTGGCTGTGTAATTCTCCCACCATGATGCTGCGGGTCCATCAAGCTGATGTGCGGCAAAACGCACTCTCTCCGCATCTTTGCATCCTGCAGTGGTCAACTCCCTTCCAACTTTGCAGAGCCAATCATCTGCAACAATCGGCTCGGTGCTGCTGGAAAACACTGGCGGATTTAGCCTCAAGAAATGGGCTATGTGATCAACAGGTGGTGGTGGTGGGTTGTTGTTGTTGTTGCCTTGGTTCTGTACTAACACTTGCATCAGGGCATTCTACTGCTGAATCAACTGAGTGATCTCCGGTGGGAAAACAAATCCGGTGTCACGTCTCGGAGGCATCTGATAGGTTTAGAAAAGATGAGAATTTAGAATAGAATGAGGTCTAGAGGGAAAACACTACCCATATGCTCATGAGACAAACACAATCAATATCACTCAATCAATTCAAACAAGGCATACAATCGATCTAACTATCGTTACAAAGTGCTCAGACTATACTATTTACATGGGGAAATACTACTACTGATATGGTGGTCTACTAGAAATTTTGATCGGTCGAAGACTCCATGATATCTGCTCCAGCTTCATCAACAAAGTCATCTTCACTGGGTCTGAGTCGGTGTCGTCAATGATGATGTAGTTATCCGGGCAAGTAGAATCGTCATCTTCTCCTCCTGGAGCTGGGTCTCCCATGAATACTCCGATCTTCTGTATCAGGTCGTCATTCTTTTCCAACAATGTGGCGATCTCCTCCTCATATCCATCGCGCGTAGCCTTGAGTTCTTCCTCTAACTCCGTGATCTTGGTCAATGCCTTCTTCAGTTCTATCATGTCTGCGCACATCTGGTTCTCCTGGCGACGAATGTGTTGGTTTTTCTCCTGGATGAAAGCTGCAATTGATCCATCCTTCTTGGTGATGATCATCTCCCATTGCTCATCTCGGCGTCCACAAATCTGAAAAATAGTATCCTTAAGCTCCCTGCGGTAGACTTCTCCAGTGCGTCCCATAGAGATGTGGGCTGCCATGCTCTTCCCTAAACTCCAGGTTGGTGCATCAAAGGAAAACTCTATAGGCTCAGTGACTGGCGTAAACGTCCTTCCTGGAACTTGAACTTGAATCTTCCAGCGCTCCTCTTCTGGTAGTGTGGCGTTGTAGGTTCCGGTGAAGGTTGGTATTCCGATGTTCAGGTACTTAGTGACTTCCTTTAAGTGTCGTCCAAAAGGTGTCTCTTCATCCGGTTGCATGAACTTGTTCCTTACATCCGCCATTCCTAAAAGAGTAGAAAGTGGAGAGGAGTCAGAAATGAGAAGAGAGTAGTGTTCTAGGGTTTAAGCTTAGTGGTCGTGTCCTACAGTCAGCGTGTGCTCTGATACCACCTTTGTAGCGACCAGACCTCAAACAGTCTGTGCTGCTGTGCACCAGTGTCATCCCTGGATCAGTAATGCTGACACGCACAATACAAATGGAGGATTTATAACAGAGTAGCAACCACACACTTATTACAACGAGTATCTCAAAAGAGAATAAGTATGATAAATATGGCTTAAGGCCATCTAAATACGATAACAGCGGAAGACTTGGAAGATAAGTGAGTCCATCAACTCCAACGACATCACTGAGTATAAGACCACGACCTAAGGCACCTTACTCGTCGTCTGAAAAGTCTGCAACATGAAACGTTGCAGCCCGAAACGGGTCAGCACATGGAATATGCTGGCAATGTAACACATAGAGAGTAATGAACATAATAATGCTATACTACATGCATATATGGCTGGTAGAAGGCTATATGGTTACAGTTTTGCGAAAAGCCAATTTTTCCCTACTGCAAAGGAATAAATTTTATTTAACTATCATGGTGGTTGTTAAACATCGAGAATGGTTGACAGCATTCTCAATCCCAATTAAGTATCATCATTAACCCAACAAAATTAATTAAAGTAACATGGTGATGAGATTCACATGATAATCCAAGTACTAGATACTCAAGATGTCCATAACCAGGGACACGGCTAACCATGATTAGATTGTACGCTCTGCAGAGGTTTGCGCACTTTTCCCCACAAGACTCGATCTCCTCCGTTGGGATTCTCGCACTTCATGGTGTTTGAGAAACGGATGACCGAGAGACAGTCTTTCAGAAGCGTTAACTCTCTACTCCGGGTAGACAGTACCACCTACAACCCCTACATCTGCTAGTCTACCTCTTCAAGAGCTCACACAACTTAATCAACTATGCTAGAGCCCATAATAGCTTGTGGCTGCACACGGAAGTTTCTAGCAAGAATAATCTCATGATCCCTTTGAGCCTTGGTGGCGGTCCTTAGAAAAACAGGCAATCCTGGAATACCCAGGTACCTCAATCCACCCAGATGTGAAATTTAGTTGCCACCTTAAGTTTAACCATATATTAACAATCTCACATCCGTCATGGATACACTCAAACCCAATCCACGTCTACTAGCATAGCATAGCAATATAAGCAAACGTAGAAGTAACTCCCAAGGGTTTGATAATAAAACAGGTAATAGGTACTACCTCAACTACTTCCCAATACCCACAATTTAATTAGATCCTAACCATGCAATGTTTGAGGATTTGTCTAATGCAATAAAACTGGGTAGTAAAAGAGGTATGATCAAAGTGTTACTTGCCTTGCTGATGATCCGTGAAACTTAGAGATTCGAAGTAGCAAGCAGTGCACTCCGGGTACTCTATCGCAAACAAACAAGCATACAATAAGCACTCATCAAATGCACAGGTAAAACTCAAATAAAAGATCTAACCAGAAAGTTCAACTTAAGAACTCCGGTTTGCAAAAAGAAACAAATCGAACGAAGCAACGAAAGTCAAACGGCGAAAGAAACAAGCTTCGTTTACTAATCTGGATCTAGGTCAAATTTTACAGTAGCAAAAGCTTGTTTGAGTAGGTTAAACGGGAAGAGAATTTCGAGACGAAACTCTAGGCGCTTGAATCGCCTGATTCCGATAAACGAGCGAAAAGATAAACCAGAACGAAAATTTGATCAGAAATCGCGATCTGGAATAATCGCGGAAAAACCGACGAAAAAGAAAACCGACGAACAGTTAAACGAACGGACGTTCGTTAACTACGGCTAAACAGCGAATACGTTCGTTAAAAAGAATGAATCGGCGAACGTTCACTAACTAACTAAACCAAAAAAATAAACCGATCTATACAAAAAAATAAACCTAGGGTTCCTAAAAAAAATAAACCGAATTAGGTTTTTTAAAAAAAAAACCGGACTCGGCGTGGCGGCTTCGGTTACCTCCGGCGGGGCGGGGCTTCGGGGTGCGGGCGGGGTGCGGGG
>NC_057811.1:280386261-280396407 GCF_018294505.1 Triticum aestivum
GGGGCGGTGGAACGGCGTCGGGGCGGGCTCCTCGCGGCGGCGTCTTCGGGCTCCGGCTCTGGCGGGGCTTCGGTCGGGGCTGGAACGGGGTGAGGGAGGTGGCGGCGGGGCGGGGTATATATAGGTGGGGGGGCTACTCCGGCTTGGGGAAGGGGGCGCCGGGGAGGCGTGGCCGTCCCGGACTCGAGCGGCGGCGGCATGCTCGTCCCGGTCTCCAGGAGGGAGACGGCGATGCGGGATGGGCCGGCCTGGCTCGGCTGGGCCTCGGCCCAGTCGGGCACGGGGATTTTTTTTAAATAATTTCACCGAACATAAAAAAACGTAGGAAAATAAATAAAAATCCAAAAATGCCAAAACAAATTTTCACCGTCTAATTAAAATAATTGGAACGAGCTGAACATTTTCTTGGCCCAAAAATGCAGTTTTGAAAACGTGCAATTTTTCTAATGCAATTAAAATTGCAAATAAAATCCGAATAAAATCAAATATTTGATTTTAATATTTTTCCTCCAATATTTCAATTATTTTGGAGAAGTCCTATTTTCTCCTCTCATTTATTTTAATATGAAATATTTTTCGGAGAGAAAAATAATTAAAACCAAAATCCTCGTTTTATTATTTGATAAAAATCAAATATGAAAACCGGGAAAAATCCCCAACTCTCTCCGAGGGTCCTTGAGTTGCTTAGGATTTTCGAGGATTTTCCAAAATGCAATAAAATATTCTATACAATGATGATCTAATGTATAACATTCCAAATTGAAAATTTGGGATGTTACAATGATCTTCCACCAAATAAACCAACTAGCATCAACTACAGGGAGTAATCAACATTACTAGCAACCCACAGGTACCAATCTGAGGCATTGGGACAAAGATTGGATACAAGAGATGAGCTAGCGTTTTAGAGGAGATGGTGTTGGTGAAGATTTGATGGAGATTGACCGCCTCCCGATGAGAGAATTGTTGGTGGTGACGATGGCGATGATTTCCCCCTCCCGGAGGGAAGTTTCCCCGGTAGAACAGCTCTGCCGGAGCCCTAGATTGGTTCCGCCAAGGTTCCGCCTCGTGGCGGTGGAGTTTCTTCCCGAAAGCTTTCTTATGATTTTTTTCTCGGACAAAAGACTTCATATAGCAGAAGATGGGCACCGGAGGCCTGCCAGGGGGCCCACGAGGCAGGGGGCGCGCCCAGGGGGGTAGGGCGCGCCCCCACCCTCGTGTCCAGGGTGTGGGCCCCCTCTGGTGGATTCTTTCGCCAGTTTTTTTATTAATTCCAAAAATAACTTCCGTGAAGTTTCAGGACTTTTGGAGCTGTGCAGAATAGGTCTCTAATATTCGCTCCTTTTCCAGCCCAGAATTCCAGCTGCCGGCATTCTCCCTCTTCATGTAAACTTTGTAAAGTAAGAGAGAATAGGCATAAGTATTGTGACATAACGTGTAATAACAGCCCATAATGCAATAAATATTAATATAAAATCATGATGCAAAATGGACGTACCATCTCCCCCAAGCTTAGACCTCGCTTGTCCTCAATCGGAAGCCAATAACGATAAATATGTCCACATGTTTAGAGATAGAGGTGTCGATAAAATAAAATACGGACATGAGGGCATCATGATCATTCTTATAACAGCAGCATTTATGGATATTGTCATATGATTTCTTATGCTCAAGTACTAATCTATTCACAACGTCAAGTATGAATCAGGAACTTCATTGAGAACCAACAAACTGTAATCTCATTCATTGAAGCAATTGCAATTTATCATAACATCAGAAAGAGTCAATATAAGACCTTTTCAGCAAGTCGACATACTCAACTATCATATAGTCTTTCACAATTGCTAACACTCATGCAATACTTATGGGTATGGAGTTTTAATCGGACACAGAGAAAGATAGGGGCTTATAGTGTTGCCTCCCAACCTTTTACCTCAAGGGTAATGTCAACAATAATAATTCATGCTAACTTACATCCAATTGGATATATATATATATCAGGATCCTTCCAACACAATGTGCTTTCCAAAGGATAAAATATCAAAAGGAGAGGTGAAGATCACCATGACTCTTGCAAGGTATAAGACAATAGTAAAAGATAGGCCCTTCGCAGAGGGAAGCAGAGGTTGTCATGTGCTTTTAGGGTTGGATGCACAAAATCTTTGAAGGAAATATGCCCTAGAGGCAATAATAAAGTTATTATTTATTTCCTTATATCATGATAAATGTTTATTATTCATGCTAGAATTGTATTAACTGGAAACATAATACTTGTGTGAATACATAGACAAACAGATTGTCACTAGTATGCCTCTACTTGACTAGTTCGTTGATCAAAGATGGTTATGTTTCCTAGCCATTGACATGAGTTGTCATTTGATTAATGGGATCACATCATTAGGAGAATGATGTGATTGACTTGACCCATTCCGTTAGCATAGCATACGATCGTTTAGTATTCTGCTATTGCTTTCTTCATGACTTATACATGTTCCTATGACTATGAGATTATGCAACTCCCGTTTACCGGAGGAACACTTTGTGTGCTACCAAACGTCACAACATAACTGGGTGATTATAAAGGTGCTCTACAGGTGTCTCCGAAGGTACTTGTTGGGTTGGCGTATTTCGAGATTAGGAGTTGTCCTTTGATTGTCGGAGAGGTATCTCTGGGCCCACTCAGTAATGCACATCACTATAAGCCTTGCAAGCATTGTAACTAATGAGTTTGTTGCGGGATGATGTATTACGGAACGAGTAAAGAGACTTGCCGGTAACGAGATTGAACTAGGTCTTGAGATACCGACGATCGAATCTCGGGCAAGTAACATACCGATGACAAAGGGAACAACATATGTTGTTATGCGGTTTGACCAATAAAGATCTTCGTAGGATATGTGGGAGCCAATATGAGCATCCAGGTTCCGCTATTGGTTATTGACCGAGACGTGTCTCGGTGATGTCTACATAGTTCTCGAACCCGTAGGGTCCGCACGCTTAAAGTTTGATGACGGTTATATTATGAGTTTATGTATTTTGATGTACCGAAGATAGTTCGGAGTCCCGGATGTGATCATGGACATGACGAGGAGTCTCGAAATGGTCGAGACATAAAGATTGATATATTGGAAGCCTATATTTGGATATCCGAAGTGTTCCGGGTGAAATCAGGATTTTACCGGAGTACCGGGGGGTTACCGGACCCCCCCCCCCCGGGGGGGTTTAATGGGCCTACATGGGCCTTAGTGGAGAAGTGGAGGGGCGGCCAGGGCAGTCCGCGCGCCCCCTCCCCCTCTAGTCCGAATTGAACAAGGAGGGGGGGTGGCGCCCCCCCTTTCCTTCCTCTCTCCCTCCTCCTTCCCCCTTCTCCTACTCCAACTAGGAAGGGAGGGAGTAGGAGTAGGACTCCTCCTGGCCGGCCACCTCTCCCCCCTTGCTCCTTTATATACGGGGGCAGGGGGCACCCCATAGACAGAACAATTGATCGCTTGATCTCTTAGCCGTGTGCGGTGCCCCCTCCACCATAATCCACCTCGATAATATCATAGCGGTGCTTAGGCGAAGCCCTGCGTCGGTAGAACATCATCATCGTCACCACACCATCGTGCTGACGGAACTCTCCCTCAAAGCTCGGCTGGATCGGAGTTCGAGGGACGTCATCGAGCTGAACGTGTGCTGAACTCGGAGGTGCCGTGCGTTCGGTACTTGATCGGTCGGATCGTGAAGACGTACGACTACATCAACCGCGTTGTGCTAACGCTTCCGCTTTCGGTCTACGAGGGTACGTGGACAACACTCTCCCCTCTCGTTGCTATGCATCACCATGATCTTGCGTGTGCGTAGGAATTTTTTTGAAATTACTACGTTCCCCAACAGTGGTATCAGAGCCTGGTTTTATGCATAGATGTTATATGCACGAGTAGAACACAAGTGAGTTGTGGGCGATACAAGTCATACTGCTTACCAGCATGTCATACTTTGGTTCGGCGGTATTGTTGGATGAAGCGACCCGGACCGACATTACACGTACGCTTACGGGAGACTGGTTCTACCGACGTGCTTTGCACATAGGTGGCTGGCGGGTGTCAGTTTCTCCAACTTTAGTTGAACCGAATGTGGCTACGCCCGGTCCTTGAGAAGGTTAAAACAGCACTAACATGACGAACTATCGTTGTGGTTTTGATGCGTAGGTAAGAACGGTTCTTGCTCAGCCCGTAGCAGCCACGTAAAACTTGCAACAACAAAGTAGAGGACATCTAACTTGTTTTTGCAGGGCATGTTGTGATGATATATGGTCAAGGCATGATGCTAAATTTTATTGTATGAGATGATCATGTTTTGTAACCGAGTTATCGGCAACTGTCAGGAGCCATATGGTTGTCGCTTTATTGTATGCAATGCAATCGCCCTGTAATGCTTTACTTTATCACTAACCAGTAGCGATAGTCATAGAAGCATAAGTTGGCGAGACGACAACGATGCTACGATGGAGATCAAGGTGTCGCGCCGGTGACGATGGTGATCATGACGGTGCTTTGAAGATGGAGATCACAAGCACAAGATGATGATGGCCATATCATATCACTTATATTGATTGCATGTGATGTTTATCTTTTATGCATCTTATCTTGCTTTGATTGACGGTAGCATTATAAGATGATCTCTCACTAAAATATCAAGGTATAAGTGTTCTCCCTGAGTATGCACTGTTGCGAAAGTTCTTCGTGCTGAGACACCACATGATGATCGGGTGTGATAGGCTCTACGTTCAAATACAACGGGTGCAAAACAGTTGTACACGCAGAATACTCGGGTTAAACTTGACGAGCCTAGCATATGCAGATATGGCCTCGGAACACTGAGACCGAAAGGTCGAGCGTGGATCATATAGTAGATATGATCAACATAGTGATGTTCAGCTTTGAAACTACTCCATCTCACGTGATGATCGGACATGGTTTAGTTGATTTGGATCACGTGATCACTTAGAGGATTAGAGGGATGTCTATCTAAGTGGGAGTTCTTAAGTAATATGATTAATTGAACTTAAATTTATCATGAACTTAGTACCTGGTAGTATTTTGCTTGTCTATGTTGTTTGTAGATAGATGGCCCGTGTTGTTGTTCCGTTGAATTTTAATGCGTTCCTTGAGAAAGCAAAGTTGAAAGATGATGGTAGCAATTACACGGACTAGGTCCGTAACTTGAGGATTATCCTCATTGCTGCATAGAAGAATTACGTCCTGGAAGCACCGCTAAGTGCCAGACCTGCTGCAGGAGCAACACCAGATGTTATGAACGTCTGGCAGAGCAAAGATGATGACTACTCGATAGTTCAGTGTGCCATGCTTTACGGCTTAGAACCGGGACTTCAACGATGTTTTGAACGTCATGGAGCATATGAGATGTTCCAGGAGTTGAAGTTAATATTTCAAGCAAATGCCCGGATTGAGAGATATGAAGTCTCCAATAAGTTCTACAGCTGTAAGATGGAGGAGAATAGTTCTGTGAGTGAGCATATACTCAGAATGTCTGGGTATAACAATCACTTGATTCAACTGGGAGTTAATCTTCCGGTTGATAGCATCATTGACAGAATTCTTCAATCACGGACACCAAGCTACAAGAGCTTCGTGATGAACTATAACATGCAAGGGATGGATAAGACAATTCCAGAGCTCTTCGCAATGCTAAAGGCTGCGGAGGTAGAAATCAAGAAGCAGCATCAAGTGTTGATGGTTAACAAGACCACCAGTTTCAAGAAAAAGGGCAAAGGGAAGAAGAAGGGGAACTTCAAGAAGAACAACAAACCAATTGCTGCTCAGGAGAAGAAACCCAAGTCTGGACCTAAGCCTGAGACTGAGTGCTTCTACTGCAAACAGACTGGTCACTGGAAGCGAAACTGCCCCAAGTATTTGGCGGATAAGAAGGATGGCAAGGTGAACAAAGGTATACGTGATATACATGTTATTGATGTGTACCTTACTAATGCTCGCAGTAGCACCTGGGTATTTGATAATGGTTCTGTTGCTAATATTTGCAACTTGAAACAGGGACTACGGACTAAGCGAAGATTGGCTAAGGACGAGGTGACGATGCGCGTGGGAAATGGTTCCAAAGTCGATGTGATCGCGGTCGGCACACTACCTCTACATCTACCTTCAGGATTAGTTAGACCTGAATAATTGTTATTTGGTGCAAGCGTTGAGCATGAACATTATATCTGGATCTTTTTTGATGCAAGACGGTTATTCATTTAAATCAGAGAATAATGGTTGTTCTATTTATATGAGTAATATCTTTTATGGTCATGCACCCTTGAAGAGTGCTCTATTTTTGTTGAATCTCGATAGTAGTGATACACATATTCATAATATTGAAACCAAAAGATGCAGAGTTGATAATGATAGTGCAACTTATTTGTGGCACTGTCGTTTAGGTCATATTGGTGTAAAGCGCATGAAGAAACTCCATACCGATGGACTTTTGGAACCACTTGATTATGAATCACTTGGTACTTGCGAATCGTGCCTCATGGGCAAGATGACTGAAACGCCATTCTCCGGAACTATGGAGCGAGCAACAGATTTGTTAGAAATCATACATACAGATGTATGTGGTCCGATGAACGTTGAGGCTCGCGGCGGGTATCGTTATTTTCTCACCTTCACAGATGATTTGAGCAGATATGGGTATATCTACTTAATGAAACATAAGTCTGAAACATTTGAAAAGTTCAAGGAATTTCAGAGTGAAGTTGAAAATCATCGTAACAAGAAAATAAAGTTTCCACGATCTGATCGTGGAGGAGAATATTTGAGTTATGTGTTTGGTCTTCATTTGAAACAATGCGGAATAGTTTCCCAACTCACGCCACCCGGAACACCACAGCGTAATGGTGTGTCCAAACGTCGTAATCGTAGTTTACTAGATATGGTGCGATCTATGATGTCTCTTACTGATTTACCGATATCATTTTGGGGTTATGCTTTAGAGACGACTGCATTCACGTTAAATATGGCACCATCGAAATCTGTTGAGACGACGCCTTATGAACTATGGTTTGGCAAGAAACCAAAGTTGTCGTTTCTTAAAGTTTGGGGCTGCGATGCTTATGTGAAAAAGCTTCAACCTGATAAGCTCGAACCCAAATAGGAGAAATGTGTCTTCATAGGATATCCAAAGGAGACTGTTGGGTACACCTTCTATCACAGATCCGAAGGCAAAACATTCGTTGCTAAGAATGGATCCTTTCTAGAGAAGGAGTTTTTCTCGAAAGAAGTCAGTGGGAGGAAAGTAGAACTTGATGAGGTAACCGTACTTGCTCCCTTATTGGAAAGTAGTTCATCACAGAAACCGGTTCCTGTGACACCTACACCAATTAGTGAGGAAGTTAATGATGATGATCATGAAACTTCAGATCAAGTTGTTACTGAACCTCGTAGGTCAAACAGAGTAAGATCCGCACCAGAGTGGTACGGTAATCCTGTTCTAGAGGTTATGTTACTAGACCATGACGAACCTACGAACTATGAAGAAGCGATGGTGAGCCCAGATTCCGCAAAATGGCTTGAGGCCATGAAATCTGAGATGGGATCCATGTATGAGAACAAAGTGTGGACTTTGGTTGACTTGCCCGATGATCGGCAAGCCATTGAGAATAAATGGATCTTCAAGAAAAAGACTGGCGCTGACGGTAATGTTACTGTTTATAAAGCTCGACTTGTTGCAAAAGGTTTTCGACAAGTTCAAGGAGTTGACTACGATGAGACTTTCTCACCCGTAGCGATGCTTAAGTCTGTCCGGATTATGTTAGCAATTGCCGCATTTTATGATTATGAAATTTGGCAAATGGATGTCAAAACCGCATTCCTGAATGGATTTCTAGAAGAAGAGTTGTATATGATGCAACCGGAAATTTTTGTTGATCCAAAGGGAGCTAACAAAGTGTGCAAGCTCCAGTGATCCATTTATGGACTGGTGCAAGCCTCTCGGAGTTGGAATAAATGCTTTGATAGTGTGATCAAAGCATTTGGTTTTATACAGACTTTTGGAGAAGCCTATATTTACAAGAAAGTGAGTGGGAGCTCTGTAGCATTTCTGATATTATATGTGGATGACATATTGCTGATTGGAAATGATATAGAATTTCTGGATAGCATAAAGGGATACTTGAACAAGAGTTTTTCAATGAAGGACCTCGGTGAAGCTGCTTATATATTGGGCATCAAGATCTATAGACATAGATCAAGACGCTTAATTGGACTTTCACAAAGCACATACCTTGACAAAGTTTTGAAGAAGTTCAAAATGGATCAAGCAAAGAAAGGGTTCTTGCCTGTGTTACAAGGTGTGAAGTTGAGTAGGACTCAATACCCGACCACTGCAGAAGATAGAGAGAAGATGAAAGATGTTCCCTATGCTTCAGCCATAGGCTCTATCATGTATGCAATGCTGTGTACCAGACCTGATGTCTGCCTTGCTATAAGTTTAGCAGGGAGGTACCAAAGTAATCTAGGAGTGGATCACTGGACAGCGGTCAAGAACATCCTGAAATATCTGAAAAGGACTAAGGATATGTTTCTCGTTTATGGAGGTGACAAAGAGCTAGTCGTAAAGGGTTACGTCGATGAAAGCTTTGACGCTGATCCGGACGATTCTAAATCACAAACCGGATACGTGTTTACATTAAACGGTGGAGCTGTTAGTTCGTGCAGTTCTAAACAAGGCGTTGTGGTGGGATCTACATGTGAAGCGGAGTACATAGCTGCTTCGGAAGCAGCAAATGAAGGAGTCTGGATGAAGGAGTTCATATTCGATATAGGTGTCATACCTAGTGCATCGGGTCCAATGAAAATCTTTTGTGACAATACTGGTGCAATTGCATTAACAAAGGAATCCAGATTTCACAAGAGAACCAAGCACATCAAGAGACGCTTCAACTCCATCCGGGATCTAGTCCAGGTGGGAGACATAGAAAATTGCAAGATACATACGGATCTGAATGTTGCAGACCCGTTGACTAAGCCTCTTCCACGAGCAAAACATGATCAGCACCAAGGCTCCATGGGTGTTAGAAACATTACTGTGTAATCTAGATTATTGACTCTAGTGCAAGTGGGAGACTGAAGGAAATATGCCCTAGAGGCAATAATAAAGTTATTATTTATTTCCTTATATCATGATAAATGTTTATTATTCATGCTAGAATTGTATTAACCGGAAACATAATACTTGTGTGAATACATAGACAAACAGAGTGTCACTAGTATGCCTCTACTTGACTAGCTCGTTGATCAAAGATGGTTATGTTTCCTAGCCATTGACATGAGTTGTCATTTGATTAACGGGATCACATCATTAGGAGAATGATGTGATTGACTTGACCCATTCCGTTAGCTTAGCACTCGATCGTTTAGTATGTTGCTATTGCTTTCTTCATGACTTATACATGTTCCTATGACTATGAGATTATGCAACTCCCGTTTACCGGAGGAACACTTTGTGTGCTACCAAACGTCACAACGTAACTGGGTGATTATAAAGGTTCTCTACAGGTGTCTCCGAAGGTACTTGTTGGGTTGGCGTATTTCGAGATTAGGATTTGTCACTCCGATTGTCGGAGAGGTATCTCTGGGCCCACTCGGTAATGCACATCACTGTAAGCCTTGCAAGCATTGTAACTAATGAGTTAGTTGCGGGATGATGTATTACGGAACGAGTAAAGAGACTTTCCGGTAATGAGATTGAACTAGGTATTGAGATACCGACGATCGAATCTCGGGCAAGTAACATACCGATGACAAAGGGAACAACGTATGTTGTTATGCGGTTTGACCGATAAAGATCTTCGTAGAATATGTGGGAGCCAATATGAGCATGCAGGTTCCGCTATTGGTTATTGACCGGAGACGTGTCTCAGTCATGTCTTCATAGTTCTCGAACCCGTAGGGTCCGCACGCTTAAAGTTTGATGACGGTTATATTATGAGTTTATGTGTTTTGATGTACCGAAGATAGTTCGGAGTCCCGGATGTGATCACGGACATGACGAGGAGTCTCGAAATGGTCGAGACATAAAGATTGATATATTGGAAGCCTATATTTCGATATCGGAAGTGTTCTGGGTGAAATCGGGATTTTACCG
>NC_057811.1:280396599-280499423 GCF_018294505.1 Triticum aestivum
TCCTTCCCCCTTCTCCTACTCCAAATAGGAAGGGAGGGAGTCCTACTCCCAGTGGGAGTAGGACTCCTCCTGGCGTGCCTCCTCCTAGCCTCCCGCCTCTCCCCCCTTGCTCCTTTATATACGGGGGCAGGGGCACCCGATAGACACAACAATTGATCTCTTGGTCTCTTAGCCGTGTGTGGTGCCCCCTTCACCATAATCCACCTCGATAATATCATAGCGGTGCTTAGGCAAAGCCCTACGTCGGTAGAACATCATCATCGTTACCACGCCGTCATGCTGACAGAACTCTCCCTCAAAGCTCGGCTGGATCGGAGTTCGAGGGACGTCATCGAGCTAAACGTGTGCTGAACTCGGAGGTGCCGTGCATTCGGTACTTGATCGGTCGGATCGTGAAGACGTACGACTACATCAACCGCATTGTGCTAACGCTTCCACTTTCGGTCTACGAGGGTACGTGGACAACACTCTCCCTTATCGTTGCAATGCATCACCATGATCTTGTGTGTGCGTAGGAATGTTTTTGAAATTACTACGTTCCCCAACAATCTTAATGCAAAAGAACATCACTTTATATTGCGACTTGTGATATGAAACTTTATTATGCAGTCTGTCGCTTTTATTGCTTCCATATCAAAAGATCGTATAAAGTTTATTTTCTCCCCACTAATAGATCATACATATTTAGACAGCAATTTTTATTGCAAGCAACATGACAACTTACTTGAAGGATCTTACTCAATCCATAGGTAGATATGGTGTACTCTAATGGCAAAACTGGGTTAAAGGATAATCGGAAGCACAAGTAGTATCTCTACTTGGTGCAAAGAATTTGGCTAGCATGAGGGGGAAAGGCAAGCTCAACATATTGCATGATCCATGACAATATACTTTATTTCGGATATAAGAAAACATAACCCATTACGTTGTCTTCCTTGTCCAACATCAACTCTTTAGCATGTCATATTTTAATGAGTGCTCACAATCATAAAAGATGGCCAAGATAGTATATTTATATGTGAAAATCTCTCTTTCTTTATTACTTCCTATTAATTGCAACGATGACCAAAACTAGGTTTGTCAACTCTCAACAACTTTTACTCATCATACTCTTTATATGTGAAGTCATTACTCTCCATAAGATCAATATGATCTCTTTTAATTTCTTTTTATTCTTTCTTTTTCTTTAACTCCCTCACGATCATACCAAAATAATAAAGCCCTTGACTCAACACTAATCTTTATTATAAATAGCTCACGGACTCGATTACATAGAAGGATCAAGAAGCAAAACTCAAAACTAAATTATAATAAGACTTTATTCTACTAGATCAAGATATTACTAAAAGGATCGAACTAAGAAAAACGGTAAAGATAGGAGTGTGATGGTGATACGATACCGAGGCACCTCCCCCAAGCTTGGCAGTTGCCAAGGGGAGTGCCCATACCCTTGTGATTATGTCTCCTTCCTCGGAAGTGTTGGTGATGGGGTTGTTGATGAAGTAGGCTTGTCGTCCATCTTCCAAGGCATAGACTCACCATCATAGAAGGATGACCGACTCTCTGGGATCCTTAAATCTGCAGCCAAACACATCCTCTGGAATCTATATTCATACTCACAGTTTTGGTTTTGCAGGTCATATATCTGGGCTTGGAGGTGCTCGATTTTCTCGTGAAGCTTGAAGATGGCCTCCCCAATGTCCTTGGCGTCCAACTTGTGGTTGTTGGTGAACTCCGTGATCATTATGTGATTGGAGTCGAGTCCGCGCTCCACCATCTCCTGACACTTGAAAACTTGTTGCTCCATTGCCTCGGGCCTTGTCTCCACGCTTCCGGTCCTCCTTGGTCCCTCAACATCGCGGATGTGCAGCAACCCCTCACGCATCTCAATGGTTTGAGGATGTTGCACCACTTCCGCGAGGTAGGGGTTGATGAGCTTCTCGAAGAACTTGTCCTTGGGGGCACTTGGAGACGTCATGGTGATCTAGATCTGTCAGAAAAACAGCTCGAAACAAGAACAGAGGATAATTGCATGATACGGTGTTCAAAACCTTCGGGAGATTATATAATGAATTTTTACCGACCAAAAGAAGTATCGTGCAAGAAAATGGAGTCCGGAGGGCACACGAGGTGCCCACGAGGTAGGGGGTGCGCCCAGGGGGTAGGGCGCGCCCTCCACCCTCGTGGAAGCCTCGTGTCCTTCCCGGACTACTTCTTATTTTCTTAAATATTCCAACACGGAGAAAAAATGCCATTAGAACTATTTTGGAGTCGGTTTACTTACCGTGCCACATACCTATTCCTTTTCGGAGTCTGGAATGTTCTGGAAAGTGTCTCTTATGTATTCCTCCGGTGTTACGTTTCAATAACATTAGTTTCCACATTTATAGGATTACCTGAGATATAATGTTTGATTCTTTGACCGTTCACCACCTTCGGATTTGTGCCTTTGAAGTTGTTGATTTTTATGGCACCGGAACGATAGACCTCCTCGATAACGTAAGGGCCTTCCCATTTAGAGAGAAGTTTTCTTGCAAAAAATCTTAAACGAGAGTTGAATAGCAACACATAATCACCTACATTAAACTCACGCTTTTGTATCCTTTTGTCATGCCATCTTTTAACTTTTTCTTTAAACAGTTTGGCATTCTCATAAGCCTGGGTTCTCGATTCATCAAGTGAGCTAATGTCAAATAACCTCTTCTCACCGGCAAGTTTGAAATCATAGTTGAGCTCTTTAATGGCCCAATATGCCTTATGTTCTAGTTCGAGAGGTAAGTGACATGCTTTCCCATAGACCATGTTATACGGGGACATACCCATAGGAATTTTATATGCAGTTCTATAGGCCCATAATGCATCATCAAGTTTCTTGGACCAATTCTTTCTAGATCTATTAACAGTCTTTTGCAAAATTAATTTGAGCTCTCTATTACTCAATTCTACTTGACCACTAGACTGTGGGTGATATAGAGATGCAATTCTATGATTAACACCATACTTAGCAAGCATTTTACGAAAAGCACCATGAATAAAATATGAACCACCATCAGTCATTAAATATCTAGGGACTCCAAACCTCGGAAAAATAACTTCTTTAAGCATCTTAATATAAGTGTTATGATCAGCACTACTAGTTGGAATAGCTTCTACCCACTTAGTAACGTAATCAACAGCAACTAAAATATGTGTATACCCATTAGAGGAAGGAAATGGTCCCATATAATCAAAGCCCCAAACATCGAATGGTTCTATAACGAGTGAATAATTCATAGGCATTTCTTGACGTCTACTAATATTACCAATTCTTTGACATTCATCACAAGACAAGACAAACTTACAGGCATCTTTGAAGAGAGTAGGCCAATAAAAACTAGATTGCAATACCTTATGTGCAGTTCTATCTCCAGCGTGGTGTCTCCATAAGCTTCGGAGTGACACTTGCGTAGGATCTTTTCCTGTTCATGCTCAGGTATACAACGTCTAATAACACCATCTACTCCTTCTTTATAAAGGTGTGGGTCATCCCAGAAGTAATGTCTTAAATCGTAGAAAAACTTTTTCTTTTGCTGGTATGTGAAACTAGGTGGTATAAATTTAGCAACAATGTAATTAGCATAATCAGCATACCATGGAGCAGTACGAGAAGCATTTATGACAGCTAATTGTTCATCAAGAAAGCTATCATCAATGGGTAGTGGGTCATCAAGAACATTCTCTAACCTAGACAAGTTGTCTGCAACGGGGTTCTCAGCTCCCTTTCTATCAATAATATGCAAATCAAATTCTTGTAGCAAGAGAACCCATCTAATAAGTCTAGGTTTAGCATCTTTCTTTTCCATAAGATATTTAATAGCAGCATGATCAGTGTGAACAGTTACTTTAGAATCAACAATATAAGGTCGGAACTTATCACAAGAATATACAACTGCTAAGAATTCCTTTTCAGTAGTAGCATAAATTCTATGGGCATTTTCTAGAGTTTTACTAGCATATTGAATGACATTTAATTTCTTATCAACTCTTTGTCCTAGAACAGCACCTATAGCATAATCACTAGCATCGCACATAATTTCGAAGGGTAAATTCCAATCAGGTGGCTGAACAATAGGTGCAGAAATCAATGCTTTCTTAAGTATTTCAAATGCTTCCTCACAATCATCATCAAAGAAAAATGTATATCTTTTTGTAATAGGTTAGTCAAAGGCCGGGAAATTTTTGAGAAGTCCTTAATGAACCTCCTATAAAAACCAGCATGACCAAGGAAACTTCTTATACCTTTAATGTCCTTGGGACACGGCATCTTTTCAATAGCATCAACTTTAGCTTTGTCAACTTCAATACCTCTTTCAGAAATTTTATGCCCCAAGACAATACCTTCATTAACCATAAAGTGTCACTTCTCCCAATTCAAGACAAGGTTAGTTTCTTCACATCTCTGCATAACTTGATCAAGGTTGCTCAAGCAATCATCAAAAGAGGATCCATAAACAGAGAAATCATCCATGAAAACCTCACAAATCTTTTCACAAAAGTCAGAGAATATAGCCATCATGCATCTTTGAAAGGTAGCAGGTGCATTACATAAACCAAAAGGCATACGTCTATAAGCAAAGGTACCGAAAGGGCAAGTAAAAGTGGTCTTTTCTTGATCATCAGCTGACACAGGTATTTGAGAGAAACCAGAGTAACCATCTAGAAAGAAAAAAATTGTATGTTTGGATAATCGTTCTAGCATTTGATCAATGAAAGGCAAAGGGTAATGATCTTTTTTAGTAGCTTTATTTAATTTGCGGAAATCAATCACCATCCTATAACCTGTAATAATTCTTTGCGGAATCAATTCATCTTTATCATTAGAACGACATTAATACCTCCCTTCTTAGGGACTCAATGGACAGGACTTACCCACTGACTATCAGCAACGGGATAAATTATACCTGCTTCAAGGAGCTTTAATATTTCCTTTCTTACCACTTCTTTCATCTTAGGATTTAGCCGTCATTGCTGATCAATAACTGGTTTGGCGTCTTTCTCCAAATTTATTTTGTGTTGACATAGAGTGGGACTAATGCCCTTAAGATCATCAAGAGTATATCCAATAGCAGCATGGTGCTTCTTCAGAGTTTTCAGTAATTTCTTTTCTGCATGCTCTGAAAGGTTAGCACTAATAATAACAGGATATATCTTCTTTTCATCAAGATAAGCATATTGAAGAGTATCAGGTAAGTGTTTAAGCTCAAACACGGGATCACCCTTGGGTGGAGGAGGATCCCCTAGGATTTCAACAGGCAAGTTGTGTTTCAAAATAGGTCCCTGTTTAAAGAATACTTCATCTATTTCCCTTCTTTCATTCATAAACGTATCATTTTCATGGTCTAGCAAATATTGTTCTAAAGGATCACTAGGAGGCACGGCAATAGAAGCAAGACCAATAATTTCATCTTTACTAGGCAATTCCTCATCACGGGGTTGTCTACTAAATTTAGCAAAACTAAACTCATGAGACATATCACCCAAACCAATAGTAACAACATCCTTTTCGCAAGCTATCCTAGCATTAACAGTGTTCAAGAAGGGTCTACCAAATATAATGGGACAAAAGCTATCTTGTGGGGAACCAAGAACAAGAAAATCAGTAGGATATTTAACCTTCCCACACAAGACTTCAACATTCTAACAATCCCAATCGGTGAAATAGTATCTCTATTGGCAAGCTTAATGGTAACATTGATATCTTCTATCTCAGCAGGTGCAATATCATGCATAATTTCTTCGTATAAAGAATGAGGTATTGCACTAGCACTAGCACCCATATCACACAAGCCATGATAACAATGATATCCTATTTTAACAGAAATAATAGGTCTATGCCTATCACAGGTCTATGTTTAGCTTTAGCACCAGGTTTAGCAATTATAGCAGTCTCATCACAGAAGTAAATAACATGCCCATCGATATTAACAGCCAAGAGATCTTTAACCATAGCAATTTTAGGTTCAACTTTAACTTGCTCAGGGGGTTTGTGTGTCCTAATATTACTTCTGTTGACTACAGTTGAAGCTTTAGCATGATCCTTTATTCTAACAGGGAAATGTGGCTTCTCAATATAAGCAGCAGGAACAATAGGATCATCATAAGTGATAGTCTTTTCTTCAACTTTAATAGGTGCAACTACTTTTACTTCAATGGGAGGATTATATTTAAACCACTTCTCCTTAGGGAGATCAACATGAGTAGCAAAGGATTCACAGAAAGAAGCTACTATCTCAGAGTCAAGTCCATGTTTAGTGCTAAATTCATGGAAAACATCGGTATCCATAAAAGATTTAACACGGTCAAACTTAGGTGTTATACCTGACTCCTTAACTTCTCGAGGTCCCAATCATCGGAGTTGCGTTTAATTCTTTCCAATAAATCCCATTTGAATTCAATAGTCTTCATCATAAAAGATCCAGTACAAGAAGTATCGAGCATGGAGCGCGTATTGAGAGAAAGCCGAGCATAAAAATTTTGAATAATCATTTCTCTTGAGAGCTCATGATTGGGGCATGAATATAACATTGACTTAAGCCTCCTCCAAGCTTGCGCGATGCTTTCTAATTCGTGAGGCCAAAAATTATATATATAATTACGATCACGATGAACAAGATGCATAGGATAAAACTTCTGATGAAATTCCAATTTCAATCGTTTGTAGTTCCATGATCCCATATCATCACATAGCGTATACCATGTCAATGCCTCTCCCTTTAAAGATAAAGGGAAGACCTTCTTCTTGATAACATCCTCGGGCATACCTGCAAGCTTAAATAATCCACAAACTTCATCCACATAGATTAGGAGTAAATCGGGGTGCAATGTTCCATCACCTGCAAAAGGATTAGCTAGCAGTTTCTCTATCATACCCGAAGGAATTTCAAAGTAAACATTTTCAGTAGGTTCAGTAGGTTGAGGAGCAACTCTGTGCTCTACTGGTCGGGGTGAAGATACCCCGAACAAGCCCCTCAAAGGATTATATTCCATAGTAACAAGTGACAGTAAATTTCAGCACACTATATAAATTTTTCCTTACCAAATTCCACCTACCAAAGGCGCTTCACTCCCCGGCAACGGCGCCAGAAAAGAGTCTTGATGACCCACAAGTATAGGGGATCTATCGTAGTCCTTTCGATAAGTAAGAGTGTCGAACCCAACGAGGAGCAGAAGAAGATGACAAGCGGTTTTCAGTAAGGTATTCTCTGCAAGCACTGAAATTATCGGTAACAGATAGTTTTGTGATAAGGTAATTTGTAACGGGTAACAAGTAACAAGTGTAAATAAAGTGCAGCAAGGTGGCCCAATCCTTTTTGTAGCAAAGGACAAGCCTGGACAAACTCTTATATAAAGAAAAGCGCTCCCGAGGACACATGGGAATTATTGTCAAGCTAGTTTTCATCATGCTCATATGATTCGCGTTCGTTACTTTGATAATTTGGTATGTGGGTGGACCGGTGCTTGGGTGCTGTCCTTTCTTGGACAAACATCCCACTTATGATTAACCCCTATTGCAAGCATCCGCAACTACAAAAGAAGTATTAAGGTAAACCTAACCATAGCATGAAACATATGGATCCAAATCAGCCCCTTACGAAGCAACGCATAAACTAGGGTTTAAGCTTCTGTCACTCTAGCAACCCATCATCTACTTATTACTTCCCAATGCCTTCCTCTAGGCCCAAATAATGGTGAAGTGTCATGTAGTCGATGTTCACATAACACCACTAGAGAAAAGACAACATACATCTCATCAAAATATCGAACGAATACCAAATTTACATGACTACTTATAGCAAGACTTCTCCCATGTCCTCAGGAACAAACGTAACTACTCACAAATCATATTCATGTTCATAATCAGAGGGATATTAATATGCGTAATGGATATGAACATATGATCTTCCACCAAATAAACCAACTAGCATCAACAACAAGGAGTAATCAACACTACTAGCAACCCACAGCTACCAATCTGAGGCTTTGGGACAAAGATTGGATACAAGAGATGAGCTAGGGTTTTAGAGGAGATGGTGCTTGTGAAGATGTTGATGGAGATTGACCCCCTCCCGATGAGAGGATCGTTGGTGGTGACGATGGCGACGATTTCCCCAGTTTCCCCGGCACAACAGCTCTGCCGGAGCCCTAGATTGGTTCCGCCAAGGTTCCGCCTCGTGGCGGCGGAGTTTCTTCTCGAAAGCTTTCTTATGATTTTTTTCTCAGACGAAAGACTTCATATAGCAGAAGATGGGCACCGGAGGCCTGCCAGGGGGCCCACGAGGCAGGGGGGCGCGCCCAGGGGGTAGGGCACGCCCCCCACCCTCGTGGCCAGGGTGTGGGCCCCCTCTGGCGGATTCTTTCGCGAGTATTTTTTATTAATTCCAAAAATAACTTCCGTGAAGTTTCAGGACTTTTGGAGATGTGCAGAATAGGTCTCTAATATTTGCTCCTTTTCCAGCCCAGAATTTCAGCTGCCGGCATTCTCCCTCTTCATGTAAACCTTGTAATGTAAGAGAGAATAGGCATAAGTATTGTGACATAACAGCCCATAATGCAATAAATATTGATATAAAAGCATGATGCAAAATGGACGTATCAACTCCCCCAAGCTTAGACCTCGCTTGTCCTCAAGCGGAAGCTGATAACGATAAATATGTCCACATGTTTAGAGACAGAGGTGTCGATAAAATAAAATACGGACATGAGGGCATCATGATCATTCTTATAACAGCAGCATTTATGGATATTGTCATATGATTTCTTATGCTCAAGTAATAATATATTCACAACATCAAGTATGAATCAGAAACTTCATTGAGAACCAACAAACTGTAATCTCAGTCATTGAAGCAATTGCAATTTATCATAACATCGAAAAGAGTCAATATAAGAGCTTTTCAGCAAGTCCACATACTCAACTACCATATAGTCTTTCACAATTGCTAACACTCACGCAATACTTATGGGTATGGAGTTTTAATCGGACACAGAGAAAGATATGGGCTTATAGTGTTGCCTCCCAACCTTTTACCTCAAGGGTAATGTCAACAATAATAGTTCATGCTAACTTACATCGAATTGGATATATATATATCAGGATCTTTCCAACACAATATGCTTGCCAGTGGATAAAATATAAAAAGGAGACGTGAAGATCACCGTGACTCTTGCAAGGTATAAGACAAAAGTAAAAGATAGGCCCTTCGCAGAGGGAAGCAGAGGTTGTCATGTGCTTTTAGGGTTGGATGCACGAAATCTTATTGCAAAAGAATGTCACTTTATATTGCCACTTGTGATATGAACCTTTATTATGCAGTCCATCGCTTTTATTGCTTCCATATCACAAGATCGTATAAAGTTTATTTTCTCCACACTAATAGATCATACATATTTAGACAACAATTTTTATTGCAAGCAACATGACAACTTACTTGAAGGATCTTACTCAATCCATAGGTAGATATGGTGGACTCTAATGGCAAAACTGGGTTTAAGGATAATCGGAAGCACAAGTAGTATCTCTACTTGGTGCAAAGAATTTGGCTAGCATGAGGGGGAAAGGCAAGCTCAACATGTTGGATGATCCATGACAATATACTTTATTTCAGATATAAGAAAACATAACCCATTACGTTGTCTTCCTTGTCCAACATCAACTCTTTAGCATGTCATATTTTAATGAGTGCTCAGAATCATAAAAGATGTCCAAGATAGTATATTTATATGTGAAAACCTCTCTTTCTTATATGCTCTTTTCCCTTGGCCGAAGGACCAGTGGCCATGTCCATTGGATTAATCTTCGGCCAATGCACCCCGGTCTTCGCAAATGCAAGCCTCGCCCCCTCAAGGCATGCGGATCGCTTCATCGCGTCAATTCGGAGTGGCGCCTACCGCAGCCTTTGCACAAGACCGAAGTAGGTGTCTAGAATGGGCTTGGCAAGCCATAGACTGACGCAGAGGTTCTTATGGCCAGCTCGGAGATATGATGCATCTCCATCAACTGCTTCATCTAATCGCTGAGGAGGGGAGGACGCTCAGAGTCCGGAAACCGTGACCAGAAGAGCCGCTGTGTAGAGTCCTCCTTGAGAGTAGCGTAATGCTTCGCCGCTGCTGCCACATTCTTTGGAAGTTCAGAGAAGACGCCTGCGGAACGCCAGACCCGCGTCAGCAGGGCGAATGCGTTACCTCCGAACACACTCTGCAGTAAGTATTTCTTACCATTAGCTATTTGCCCGACTTGGCGGAGCTCTTCTCGGACACCTCGCGCATCAGTCCTCGCCTCCTGGAGCTCCTTCTCTGCCTTGGACAGCTGGGAGGATCGCTCCTCCTTCTCCCTCTCAAGGACCTCCAGCTTCTTGGCAGCATCTTGGAGCTCCACTTGCACTTCGGTTACGCGAGCCTCGTGCTGCTCACCAACAAGCTTGGCCTTCTCGAGCTCGGCCACTACCTCGTCAGCGGCCGCTTCTGCCTCGACTTTCTTCAGGGCCTCACTCAAGCCCTCAACCTCGGCGGTGGCAGCTACAAGATTATCACAAAAAAGGATTAGCATAGAGTCTGGGTCATCAATATCCAACATCAAGCAAATGCACATCCTATCAAAGGGCTTACCTCGCGCCTCGTCAAGCTGTTTGTTGAAAAGATTAAGCTCTTTATCGGAAAGCCCGAGCTTCCGATCCACCTCCTCTAGTGCCGCGGCATTAGCGGCCGCAGCCACGGAAGATGCCTGCGCCAGCAAAAGAAATTTTGAAATTATTAATCGGCCTACCAAATTTGATCCTCTGCACGTTTCTCCAAAGTCCTTGCAGAGTCTGGGAGCCTGCTATGTACATGGCCTACCCAAACTAAAGATTACAACCGCTCTATGAAAAAGGAACATTACTTGACTTACCTGAAAGCCTGTTAGAAGGCCTTGGACGGCATCGCTCAGTCCGGAATGGACGGACCAACTATGACCGCACTCAGAAGAGTGTTGTGCCCATCAACGATGGCGGAGTTGCTCACCAACTCCTCCAGCGTATTTGGCCATCCAGCCATCGCCTGTGTGGAGGTGTTTGGCGCTGGCGTTGTCTCTTTGACCCCTTCTCCCCCAGAAGGGGGAGCCTGTGCTGTCGAGGGCCTTGGGGGCTTGGGAGCGGGCGGTTGAAGGGGTCTGGATGGTCCAGATTCCCTCCCCGTGGTAGCCAAGAGGGAGGCATCCTCCTGGTCTTCAATGACCGAGGCGACGGCCTCGGCCATGGTAGCATCGACCTCCTCCTTTGTGTTTGGAGGAGGAGGTGTCTTTCGTGACACCACCTCGCCGGCTCCTTCGGGAATTGGAGGAGGTGCCGAGCGTGAGCCACTGTCCGCCAGTTCGGCGGGCAGGGACGTCCCCGAAGAGGTCCCCTCGGCGGGATGGCCACGGAGGGTTGTACCATTAGAGAAATAATCAATCCACGAACTACTAAAAGAATAAAGAAATTGAGAATGTTGCAATATGTACCTGGCCGCTTGGGGCTTGACCCTAGGTTCCTTCTCCGGAAAATTTTTGGACGCTTCGAACACCTTGTCAAAGTCCAAATTGTCAGACCGGACCAGCTTGGGTCGGCACTGCCTTTTCCGTGCCTGAGGAGGTTGAACCTCCTCGACTTCGTTGGACCCCGCCCTCTTCTTAGTGTGCCAGGAGGTGCTTTCCTCCTCGTCCTCATCCCCCTCCTGTGCGGACGGGGCCGCGGTGACTCCAGACCTACTGTCCGGACGGGCTTTGCAACGGAGGCTCTCTCGGGCCTCCAGCACCTTCGTCTTCTTGCCCTTCTTGTCGGGCGCCTTGTAGGGCCCCACGACCAACAACTTCTCAAGCTACTCGAATTGGGGCCCCTCTGGCAGCGGCGCTGGGCCGCTGTTCTTCTCTGCTTTGGCAAGCCAGCCCTGCAAAATCCACATAAAGGGGTTCGGATCAAATGGTGTGGCAGCAATAGTCAGATTTATGATAAGACAGGTGTCACTCACCTTCCTCGGAGGATTCGCGGCTTCGATGCCCATGTCCTCCCCCTCGACCGGCCACTCCTTCTGCGGTTTGAATAGCAGACTCCACACCTACTTGTGGGTCATGCCGAAGAGGTGTTGCACGGTGGCCGGATCTTCGGGTTCATACTCCCACATCGGCTTGGCCCGCTCCTGGCAGGGGAGGACTCGACGATGGAGCATGACCTGAATCACATCGACCAGCTTCGCGCCGGTCTCCATGATGCTGACGATGCGCTTCTGGAGCGCCTTTAAATCACCGGCGGGCCCCAAGTCCTGGTCCTTGTTGATCCATGATGCCATCCTGGTAGCGGGTCCGGATCTGAATGCGGGAGCTACCGCCCAGCCAGCTCCCCGTGGCTCAGTGATATAGAACCACTCTTTTTACCACATTCTGACGGTGTCGACGAAGTGGCCCTTGGGCCACTAGACCCGTGTCAGTTTGCTGATCATAACCCCGCCACAGTCTGCCTGCTCGCCGCTAACTACCTTGGGCTTGACGTTGAACACCTTTAGCCACAAGCCGAAGTATGGCCGGACCTGGAGGAAGGCTTCGTAGAAGATAATAGAGGATGAAATATGGAGAAGGGAGTTGGGGGCTAGATCATGAAAATCTAGCCCGTAGAAGAACATCATCCCCCGCACAAAGGGGTGCAGGGAAAATCCTAGCCCCCTAAGGAAATGGGCATAGGGATGATCTGGCCCTCGTCGGGGGCCCGATGAGCAACATCGATAACCAGCCTATTTCAGTCGCACGATCGTCATCGGTGACGGAGGAGGCTTCCCACTTCCCATTGGCGCCGGAGCTGGCCATGGTCGAAGGAGATGGGACGGGATTTCCTTTGGAAGCGGAGAAAGAGGGTGTTGGAGCTCTGAGGATCTGCGAAGGCGGGAGGTGGAAGAAGGCGTGAGATGCTGATTGTGGTAGCTCCCCTGCCCCCTTTTATAGACTGTTGATAGGCCTAGGATTCCCTTTTCCATGATGTTGGCTTCTCCGCTTCCCGATACACCCGCAACGTTATGTGTGGGGAGGGAATTCAAAATCATTAACCGTATCCCTCGAAAGGCGGGACATGATCTCCACCTTGAGGGAACGTGTCAAATGATGTCTACTACACAACCTTATTCTTGTAGACTGATAACCCACAAGTATAGGGGATCGCAACAGTTTTCGAGGGTAGAGTATTCAACCCAAATTTATTGATTCGACACAAGGGAGCCAAAGAATATTCTCAAGTATTAGCAGTTGAGTTGTCAATTCAACCACACATGGATAACTTAATATCTGCAGCAAAGTATTTAGTAGCAAAGTAGTATGGAAGTAACGGTAACGATAGCAAAAGTAATATTTTTGGGTTTTGTAGTGATTGTAACAGTAGCAACGAAAAAGTAAATAAGCGGAGAACAATATGTGAAAAGTTCGTAGGCATTGGATTGGTGATGGAGAATTATGCCGGATGCGGTTCATCATGTAACAGTCATAACATAGGGTGACACAGAACTAGCTCCAATTTATCAATGTAATGTAGGCATGTATTCCGAATATAGTCATACGTGCTTATGGAAAAGAACTTGCATGACATCTTTTGTCCTACCCTCCCGTGGCAGCGGGGTCCTAGCGGAAACTAAGGGTTATTAAGGCCTCCTTTTAATAGAGTACCGGAGCAAAGCATTAACACATAGTGAATACATGAACTCCTCAAACTATGGTCATCACCGGGAGTGGTCCCGATTATTGTCACTTCGGGGTTGCCGGATCATAACACATAGTAGGTGACTATAGACTTGCAAGATAGGATCAAGAACTCACATATATTCATGAAAACATAATAGGTTCAGATCTTAAATCATGGCACTCGGGCCCTAGTGACAAGCATTAAGCATGGCAAAGTCATAGCAACATCAATCTCAGAACATATTTTTCCTTGTTCACTAATAAATATATTAATTAAACTCATGTTTCTATAATCAATTCGATCTCCCGGTCCAATCCGGGGACGCCTATGAAAAGGTTGATTAGATTTACGAAAAGGTTGCTTGAATTTACAAAAAGTTTGCTTGGATTTACGAAAGGGTTGCTTGGATTTATTAAAAGTTTGCTTGGATTTACTAAAGGGTTGCTTAGATTTAAGAGGATACTAGGGATCAAACCCTAACAAAACTAACTCGATTACATGATAAATCTCATCCAACCCATCACCGTCCAGCAAGCCTACGATGGAATTACTCACGCACGGTGGTGAGCATCATGAAATTGGTGATGGAGGATGGTTGATGATGACGACGGCGACGGATTCCCCTCTCCGGAGCCCCGAACGGACTCCAGACCAGCCATCCCGAGAGAGTTTAGGGCTTGGCGGCGGCTCTGTATCGTAAAACGCGATGAATTTTTTCTCTCTGATTTTTTTCTCCCCGAACACGAATATATGGAGTTGGAGTTGAGGTCGGTGGAGCTCCAGGGGGCCCACGAGGCAGGTGGGCGCTCCCCCACCCTCGTGGAAAGGGTGTGGGCCCCCTGGCCTTGATTCTTTCACCAGTATTTTTTATTATTTCCAAAAATAATCTCCGTGAAGTTTCAGGTCATTCCGAGAACTTTTGTTTTTGCACATCAATAACACCATGGCAATTCTGCTGAAAACAGCGTCAGTCCGGGTTAGTTCCATTCAAATCATGCAAGTTAGAGTCCAAAACAAGGGCAAAAGTGTTTGGAAAAGTAGATACGACGGAGACGTATCAACTCCCCCAAGCTTAAACCTTTGCTTGTCCTCAAGCAATTCAGTTGACAAACTGAAAGTGATAAAGAAAAACTTTTACAAACTCTGTTTGCTCTTGTTGTTGTAAATATGTAAAGCCAACATTCAAGTTTTCAGCAAAGATTATGAACTAACCATATTCACAATAACTCTTAGGTCTCATGTTTACTCATATCAATGGCATAATCAACTAGCGATCAATAATAATAAATCTCGGATGACAACACTTGCTCAAAACAATCATGATATGATATAACAAGATGGTATCTCCCTAGCCCTTTCTGAGACCGCAAAACATAAATGCAGAGGACCTTTAAAGATCAAGGACTGACTAAACATTGTAATTCATGGTAAAAGAGATCCAATCATAGTCATAACCAATATAAATTAATAGTAATGGATGCAAATGACAGCGGTGCTCTCCAGCTGGTGCTTTTCAATAAGAGGGTGATGACTCAACATAAAAGTAAATAGATAGGCCCTTCGCAGAGGGAAGCAAGGATTTGTAGAGGTGCTAGAGCTCGATTTTGAAATAGAGATAAATAATATTTTGAGCGGCATACTTTCATTGTCAACATAACAACCGAGAGATGGCGATATCTTCCATGCTACACACATTATAGGCGGTTCCCAAACAGAATGGTAAAGTTTATACTCCCCCTCCACCAACAAGCATCAATCCATAGCTTGCTCGAAACAATGAGTGCCTCCAACTAACAACAGTCCCGGGGGAGTTTTGTTTGCAATTATTTTGATTTAATTTGCATAAAGCATGGGACTGGGCATCCCGTTGACCAGCCATTTTCTCGTGAGTGAGGAGCGGAGTCCACTCCTCTTGAGAATAACCCACCTAGCATGGAAGATACGGACGGCCCTAGTTGATACATGAGCTATTCGAGCATACAAAACAGAATTTCATTTGAAGGTTTAGAGTTTGGCACATACAAATTTACTTGGAACGGCAGGTAGATACCGCATATAGGAAGGTATAGTGGTCTCATATGGCATAACTTTGGGGTTTAAGGGATTGGATGCACAAGCAGTATTCCCGCTTAGTACAAGGGAAGGCTAGCAAAAGACTGGGAAGCGACCAACTAGAGAGCGACGACAGTCATGAACATGCAATAAAATTAATAAACATTGAGTGCAAGCATGAGTAGGATATAATCCACCATGAACATAAATATCGTGAAGGCTATGTTGATTTGATTCAACTACATGTGTGAATATGTGCCAAGTCAAGTCACTTGAATCATTCAAAGGAGGATACCATCCTATCATACCACATCACAACCATTTTAATAGCATGTTGGCACGCAAGATAGACCATTATAAACTCCTAGCTAATTAAGCATGGCATGAGCAACTATAATCTCTAATTGTCATTGCAAACATCTTTATTCATAATAGGCTGAATCAGGAAGGATGAACTAATCATATTTACAAAAACAAGAGAGGTCAAGTTCATACTAGCTTCTCCCATCTCATCAGTCCATCATACATCGTCATTATTGCCTTTTGTCGGGGGAAAACGACACCTATGGGATCACAAGAATCCCTACTACGGTTGTCGGGGCACAGGGTTGCAAGAAGAGCAGGATCAGTAGCCAGCACAAGGAGCGTTTACCCAGGTTCGGGCCGCGAGGATGCGTAAAACCCTAGTCCTGCTTTGGTGGGTGTATTTCAGAGAGTTCTTGAGCTCTCGAACTAGCTGTGGTGAGTGCGTGGTTCGAAAGAACCGAATCCTTCTCCAGTATGCCATGGGCCTCCTTTTATAGTCGAAACGGGCTGCCACAGTGGCACACAGGAGATGGAAAGGCGCACAGTGCCCTGAGCTTATCGCTCGTATTACAGGACAAGACACATTTAATGCGTAGCTTAGGTGTCCCCCTACTTTATCGGGGACGGGGGCGAGGCCCGTCCCGTCCGTCGCCGCTCCTCCTCGCTTCGACACACGCCTTGGCCAGCGATGCGTGCGGCGCCATGTAGGTAGGCAGGCAGCTGAGGTGGCGTGGTGGTGGAGCCTTCACAAAGATCTGCATGCCGCCACACAGGCACTCGATGAGTTGGCCTGGGAGCTGCATGTTGCCACGCAGGTGCCCGCCCAGCTGGTTGGGCTGGCAGCTGCATGTGAACGGCGGTGGAAGCTTGGTTGGCGTGGGCCTGGCGGTGGCCCTGCTGGCGTCCTTGGTGAGGGCCTTGCCGGGTGGCCCGGCAAGGGTCTTGCCGTGGCGCGCTGTTGTCCCCGGCAAGGGCCTTGCCAGGGGTCTGGTGGCCTTCCTCAGCAAGGATCTTGCCGAGGATTGTCATCTTCTAATCCTCATCTGATCTTGAATATGTCTTCACAAAAATCTGCATGCCACCACGGAGGTGCCTTCCCGAGCCCTGGCCCCACGTGGATGATGGCGTTGGGGACCGTGGGCTCAAGGGTGGCTCGCTCTGTTGGTGTGGGGCGAGCTGCCCCGGCAAGGGTCTTGTCGGGGTTGCTGAGGCTGCCCCGGCAAGGGTCTTGCCGGGGGAGCCTGCTTCGTCCCTCTGCTCCTTGTGGTCTGGCCTTGGCGTTGCTTTGATTATCTTGGGCTTCGGTCTTACCTTGGCTCACCTCCCCTGTTCTGCTTGGTGTGACCGTGGGCGCGGCTCCGACTGCCCGTGCACAGGTAAAGGGGTACAAAGGCGTGCCCCTCTTTTCGTACAGCGACAGGAGCCCCCGGGCCTGGGCCACACATAAGCGTGACACGTTCTTGGGCCAGGCCCAAAACGGTGCGCGGGCAGGCGGGGTGGTTTTTTACCGCAGTAAGACTTTTCGCGCGCTGCGCTTCCCACTACCCGCGTGTGTGGCGCAGCGTGGAGGGGTGTGCGTGACGTGGGCGGCATGCGTGGGGCGGTTTCCACACGCATGCGTCATATCGCAGTAAAGAGGCGGATCGCGCCTTCCCCGTAAAAAGAGGGAGGCGTGGTGGCGCGGCTCATTTACTGAACGGGGCCGGGTCGCGGTCTTCAAGGCGTCCACTCCCGACGATCACGGGGTGGGGAGAGGTCACTTCACCCGTCCCCTCAGTTCTACACGTCTGCCACGCGTCCTTCATGCGCCTAGGGTGGCAAGCGGTGGAGGCGGGAAACCGGGCCGTCGCTGGTTGGGGCAGCGGGTCGGTCCTGATTCCCTGCGCCTCCGGTGGCTGGATTGGCCGAGCGGGGCGGCCGAGCCCCGACCCTGCCCCTTTATAAAGAGGGGGAAGGGGAATGGCATCCCGCACTCTTCTGTCATCTATCTCCTCTTGCTTCTGCTTCTTCCTTTCACTCGCCATGGAGAAAGGGAATCCGGGTCCCTCGACGGTGGCGGCGAGGGTCGCCGCCCGACAGCGCGTCCCTGCTCCTCCTGAGCCCGCGGTGGTGGAACCGGCCGCGAGGGGAATGGGGAGGGGGCGAGGCCGTGGGCGAGGCCCGGGCAGAGGTCGTAGTGCTCAAGGAAGAGGAGGACGGGGCGGTGCGCCGGATTCGCCCCCGCCAATGGTGCCTTTCCCGATGGAAGGCCATGTTGGAGACCAGCCCCGCGAGTTCATCATTAGGCTGCGCCGGCCTCCGCATCGCCGTCTCCGTCTTCCCGCCCCGTTCGCTCGGGAGATGGAGCGTGACCGGCCCCAATCCCTCAGATTGCACATGAGGGGTTGTGGGAATGGGGGCACGCGGGTCGACGTCGACTTCCCGGCTCCTCGGGTCATGTACCTCCGTCGTGGGTGGAAGACGTTCGCTCGCATCCACAGCCTGACGGCGGGGCTCGTCCTCTACTTCAAATTGATGGAGAACGGACTGCTCTCCGTCAAGGTCTTCGGAGACTTCGGGACTCGCCTGAAGTGCTGCGTGGAGAGCTCCCCCGATGGAGATTCCAGCGATGGAAGCTCTTGAAGGAAATATGCCCTAGAGGCAATAATAAAGTTATTATTTATTTCCTTATATCATGATAAATGTTTATTATTCATGCTAGAATTGTATTAACCGGAAACATAATACTTGTGTGAATACATAGACAAACAGAGTGTCACTAGTATGCCTCTACTTGACTAGCTCGTTGATCAAAGATGGTTATGTTTCCTAGCCATTGACATGAGTTGTCATTTGATTAACGGGATCACATCATTAGGAGAATGATGTGCTTGACTTGACCCATTCCGTTAGCTTAGCACTCGATCGTTTAGTATGTTGCTATTGCTTTCTTCATGACTTATACATGTTCCTATGACTATGAGATTATGCAACTCCCATTTACCTGAGGAACACTTTGTGTGCTACCAAACATCACAACATAACTGGGTGATTATAAAGGTGCTCTACAGGTGTCTCCGAAGGTACTTGTTGGGTTGGCATATTTCGAGATTAGGATTTGTCACTCCGATTGTCGGAGAGGTATCTCTGGGCCCACTCGGTAATGCACATCACTATAAGCCTTGCAAGTATTGCAACTAATGAGTTAGTTGCAGGATGATGTATTACAGAACGAGTAAAGAGACTTGCCGGTAACGAGATTGAACTAGGTATTGAGATACCGACGATCGAATCTCGGGCAAGTAACATACCGATGACAAAGGGAACAACGTATGTTGTTATGCGGTCTGACCGATAAAGATCTTCGTAGAATATGTAGGAGCTAGTATGGGCATCCAGGTCCCGCTATTGGTTATTGACCAGAGAGTTGTCTCGGTCATGTCTACATAGTTCTCGAACCCGTAGGGTCCGCACGCTTAACGTTCATTGACCATATAGTACTATGAGTTATGTATGTTGGTGACCGAATGTTGTTCGGAGTTTTGGATGAGATCACGGATATGACGAGGAACTTCGGAATGGTCCGAAAGTAAGGATTCCGGAAAGGTTCCGGAATCCATCGGAAGGGGTTCCGGATGTTTCGCGAAATGTTTGGGCACGAGAACACTTTATCTGGGCCAAAGGGGAAATCCCACGAGGTTTTTGGAAAGCGCAAAAGGAAGTTTTGCGGAGTCCAGGGGCCAGACGCCAGGGTCCAGACGCCGGGAACCCTGGCGTCTGGCCCTGGAGTCCGAGAAGGACTCTTTCCTTCCGGGTGAAACCGACTTTGTGGAGGCTTTTACTCCAAGTTTCAACCCCAAGGCTCAACATATAAATAGAGGGGTAGGGCTAGCACCCAAGACACATCAAGAAACACCAAGCCGTGTGCCGGCAACCCCGTCCCCTCTAGTTTATCCTCCGTCATAGTTTTCATAGTGCTTAGGCGAAGCCCTGTGGAGATTGTTCTTCACCAACAACGTCACCACGCCGTCGTGCTGCCGGAACTCGTCTACTACTTCGCCCCTCTTGCTGGATCGAGAAGGCGGGGACGTCATCGAGCTAAACATGTGCAGAACTCGGAGGTGCCGTGTTTTCGGTACTTGGATCGGTCGGATCGTGAAGACGTACGACTACATCAACCGCATTGATATAACGCTTCCGCTTACGGTCTACGAGGGTACGTAGACAACACTCTCCCCTCTCGTTGCTATGCATCACCATGATCTTGTGTGTGCGTAGGAATTTTTTTGAAATTACTACGTTCGCCAACAGTGGCATCCGAGCCTGGTTTTATGCGTAGATGTCATATGCACGAGTAGAACACAAGTGAGTTGTGGGTGATATAAGTCATACTGCTTACCAGCATGTCATACTTTGGTTCGGCGGTATTGTTGGATGAAGCGGCCTGGACCGACATTACGCATACGCTTACGCGACACTGGTTCTATGGACGTGCTTTGCACACTGGTGGCTGGCGGGCGTCAGTTTCTCCAACTTTAGTTGAACCAAGTGTGGCTACGCCCGGTCCTTGCGAAGGTTAAAACAGCACCAACTTGACAAACTATCGTTGTGGTTTTGATGCGTAGGTAAGAACAGTTCTTGCTAAGCCCGTAGCAGCCACGTGAAATTTGCAACAACAAAGTAGAGGATGTCTAACTTGTTTTTGCAGGGCATGTTGTGATGTGATATGGTTAAGGCATGATGCTATATTTTATTGTATGAGATGATCATGTTTTGTAACCAAGTTATCGGCAACTGGCAGGAGCCATATGGTTGTCGCTTTATTGTATGCAATGCAATCGCCCTGTAATGCTTTACTTTATCACTAAGCGGTAGCGATAGTCGTAGAAGCATAAGATTGGCGAGACAACAACGATGCTACGATGGAGATCAAGGTGTCGCGCCGGTGACGATGGTAATCAGGATGGTGCTTCGGAGATGGAGATCACAAGCACAAGATGATGATGGCCATATCATATCACTTATATTGATTGCATGTGATGTTTATCTTTTATGCATCTTATCTTGCTTTGATTGATGGTAGCATTATAAGATGATCTCTCACTAAATTTCAAGATAAAAGTGTTCTCCCTGAGTATGCACCGTTGCCAAAGTTCGTCGTGCCCAGACACCACGTGATGATCGGGTGTGATAAGCTCTACGTCCATCTACAACGGGTTCAAGCCAGTTTTGCACATGCAGAATACTCAGGTTAAACTTGACGAGCCTAGCATATGCAGATATGGCCTCGGAACACTGAGACCGAAAGGTCAAGCGTGAACCATATAGTAGATATGATCAACATAGTGATGTTCACCATTCAAAGCTACTCCATTTCACGTGATGATCGGTTATGGTTTAGTTGATTTGGATCACATGATCACTTCAAGGATTAGAGGGATGTCTATCTAAGTGGGAGTTCTTAAGTAATATGATTAATTGAACTTAAATTTATCATGAACTTAGTACCTGATAGTATCTTGCTTGTCTATGTTGATTGTAGATAGATGCCCGTGCTATTGTTCCGTTGAATTTTAATGCGTTCCTTGAGAAAGCAAAGTTGAAAGATGATGGTAGCAATTACACGGACTGGGTCCGTAACTTGAGGATTATCCTCATTGCTGCACAGAAGAATTACGTCCTGGAAGCACCGCTAGATGCCAAACCTGCTGCAGGAGCAACACCAGATGTTATGAACGTCTGGCAGAGCAATGTTGATGACTACTTGATAGTTCAGTGTGCCATGCTTTACAGCTTAGAACCGGGTTTCAACGACGTTTTGAACGTCATGGAGCATATGAGATGTTTCAGGAGTTGAAGTTAATATTTCAAGCAAATGCCCGGATTGAGAGATATGAAGTCTCCAATAAGTTCTACACCTGTAAGATGGAGGAGAATAGTTCTGTCAGTGAGCATATACTCAAAATGTCTGGGTATAATAATCACTTGATTCAACTGGGAGTTAATCTTCCGAATGATAGCGTCATTGACAGAATTCTTCAATCACTGCCACCAAGCTACAAGAGCTTCGTGATGAACTATAACATGCAAGGGATGGATAAGACGATTCCCGAGCTCTTCGCAATGCTAAAAGCTGCGGAGGTGGAAATCAAGAAGGAGCATCAAGTGTTGATGGTTAATAAGACCACCAGTTTAAAGAAAAAGGGCAAAGGGAAGAAGAATAAGGGGAACTTCAAGAAGAACAGCAAGCAAGTTGCTGCTCAAGAGAAGAAACCCAAGTCTAGACCTAAGCCTGAGACTGAGTGCTTCTACTGCAAGCAGACTGGTCACTGGAAGCAGAACTGCCCCAAGTATTTGGCGGATAAGAAGGATGGCAAGGTGAACAAAGGTAGATGTGATATACATGTTATTGATGTGTACCTTACCAGAGCTCGCAGTAGCACCTGGGTATTTGATACGGTTCTGTTGCTAATATTTGCAACTCAAAATAGGGACTACGGATTAAGCGAACACTGGCCAAGGACGAAGTGATGATGCGCGTGGGAAACGGTTCCAAAGTCGATGTGATCGCCGTCGGCACGCTACCTCTACATCTACCTTCGGGATTAGTATTAGACCTAAATAATTGTTATTTGGTGCCAGCGTTGAGCATGAACATTATATCTGGATCTTGTTTGATGCGAGACGGTTATTCATTTAAATCGGAGAATAATGGTTGTTCTATTTATATGAGTAATATCTTCTATGGTCATGCACCCTTGAAGAGTGGTCTATTTTTGATGAATCTCGATAGTAGTGAAACATATTCATAATGTTGAAACCAAAAGATGCAGAGTTGATAATGATAGTGCAACTTATTTGTGGCACTGCCGTTTGGGTCATATTGGTGTAAAGCGCATGAAGAAACTCCATACTGATGGACTTTTGGAATCACTTGATTATGAATCACTTGGTACTTGCGAACCATGCCTCATGGGCAAGATGACTAAAACGCCGTTCTCCGGAACTATGGAGCGAGCAACAGATTTGTTGGAAATCATACATACAGATGTATGTGGTCCGATGAATGTTGAGGCTCGCGGTAGATATCGTTATTTTCTCACCTTCACAGATGATTTAAGCAGATATGGGTATATCTACTTAATGAAACATAAGTCTGAAACACTTGAAAAGTTCAAAGAATTTCAGAGTGAAGTTGAAAATCATCGTAACAAGAAAATAAAGTATCTACGATCTGATCGTGGAGGAGAATATTTGAGTTACGAGTTTGGTCTACATTTGAAACAATGCGAAATAGTTTCGTAACTCACGCCACCCGGAACACCACAACGTAATGGTGTGTCCGAACGTCGTAATCGTACTTTATTAGATATGGTGCGATCTATGATGTCTCTTACTGATTTACCGCTATCATTTTGGGGTTATGCTTTAGAGACGGCTGCATTCACATTAAATAGGGCACCATGAAAATCTGTTGAGGCGACGCCTTATGAACTGTGGTTTGGCAAGAAACCAAAGTTGTCGTTTCTTAAAGTTTGGGGCTGCGATGCTTATGTGAAAAAGCTTCAACCTGATAAGCTCGAACCCAAATAGGAGAAATGTGTCTTCATAGGATACCCAAAGGAGACTGTTGGGTACACCTTCTATCACAGATCCGAAGGCAAAACATTCGTTGCTAAGAATGGATCCTTTCTAGAGAAGGAGTTTTTCTCGAAAGAAGTCAGTGGGAGGAAAGTAGAACTTGATGAGGTAACCGTACCTGCTCCCTTATTGGAAAGTAGTTCATCACAAAAACCAGTTCCTATGACGTCTATACCAATTAGTGAGGAAATTAATGATGATGATCACGAAACTTCAGATCAAGTTGTTACTGAACCTCGTAGGTCAACCAGAGTAAGATCCGCACCAGAGTGGTACGGTAATCCTGTTCTGGAGGTTATGTTACTAGACCATGACAAACCTACGAACTATGAAGAAGCGATGGTGAGCCCAGATTCCGCAAAATGGCTTGAGGCCATGAAATCTAAGATGGGATCCATGTATGAGAACAAAGTGTGGACTTTGGTTGACTTGCCCGATGATCGGCAAGCCATTGAGAATAAATGGATCTTCAAGAAGAAGACAGACGCTGACGGTAATGTTACTGTCTATAAAGCTCGACTTGTTGCGAAAGGTTTTCGACAAGTTCAAGGGATTGACTACGATGAGACCTTCTCACCCGTAGCGATGCTTAAGTCTGTTCGAATCATGCTAGCAATTGCCGCATTTTATGATTATGAAATTTGGCAAATGGATGTAAAAACTGCATTCCTGAATGGATTTCTGGAAGAAGAGTTGTATATGATGCAACCGGAAGGTTTTGTCGATCCAAAGGGAGCTAACAAAGTGTGCAAGCTCCAGTGATCCATTTATGGACTGGTGCAAGCCTCTCGGAGTTGGAATAAACGCTTTGATAGTGTGATCAAAGCATTTGGTTTTGTACAGACTTTTGGAGAAGCCTGTATTTACAAGAAAGTGAGTGGGAGCTCTGTAGCATTTCTGATATTATATGTGGATGACATATTGCTGATTGGAAATGATATAGAATTCCTGGATAGCATAAAGGGATACTTGAACAAGAGTTTTTCAATGAAGGACCTCGGTGAAGCTGCTTATATATTGGGCATCAAGATCTATAGAGATAGATCAAGACGCTTAATTGGACTTTCACAAAGCACATACCTTCACAAAGTTTTGAAGAAGTTCAAAATGGATCAAGCAAAGAAAGGGTTCTTGCCTGTGTTACAAGGTGTGAAGTTGAGTAAGACTCAATGCCCGACCACTGCAGAAGATAGAGAGAAGATGAAAGATGTTCCCTATGCTTCAGCCATAGGCTCTATCATGTATGCAATGCTGTGTACCAGACCTGATGTGTGCCTTGCTATAAGTTTAGCAGGGAGGTACCAAAGTAATCCAGGAGTGGATCACTGGACAGCGGTCAAGAACATCCTGAAATACCTGAAAAGGACTAAGGATATGTTTCTCGTTTAAGGAGGTGACAAAGAGCTAGTCGTAAATGGTTACGTTGATGCAAGCTTTGACACTGATCCGGACGATTCTAAATCGCAAACCGGATACGTGTTTACATTGAACGGTGGAGCTGTCAGTTGGTGTAGTTCTAAACAAAGCGTCGTGGCGGGATCTACGTGTGAAGCTGAGTACATAGCTGCTTCGGAAGCAGCAAATGAAGGAGTCTGGATGAAGGAGTTCATATCCGATCTAGGTGTCATACCTAGTGCATCGGGTCCAATGAAAATCTTTTGTGACAATACTGGTGCAATTGCCTTGGCGAAGGAATCCGGATTTCACAAGAGAACCAAGCACATCAAGAGATGCTTCAACTCCATCCGGGATCTAGTCCAGGTGGGAGACATAGAAATTTGCAAGATACATACGGATCTGAATGTTGCAGACCCATTGACTAAGCCTCTTCCACGAGCAAAACATGATCAGCACCAAGGCTCCATGGGTGTTAGAATCATTACTGTGTAATCTAGATTATGGACTCTAGTGCAAGTGGGAGACTGAAGGAAATATGCCCTAGAGGCAATAATAAAGTTATTATTTATTTACTTATATCATGATAAATGTTTATTATTCATGCTAGAATTGTATTAACCAGAAACATAATACTTGTGTGAATACATAGACAAACAGAGTGTCACTAGTATGCCTCTACTTGACTAGCTCGTTGATCAAAGATGGTTATGTTTCCTAGCCATTGACATGAGTTGTCATTTGATTAACGGGATCACATCATTAGGAGAATGATGTGATTGACTTGACCCATTCCGTTAGCTTAGCACTCGATCGTTTAGTATGTTGCTATTGCTTTCTTCATGACTTATACATGTTCCTATGACTATGAGATTATGCAACTCCCGTTTACCTGAGGAACACTTTGTGTGCTACCAAACTTCACAACGTAACTGGGTGATTATAAAGGTGCTCTACAGGTGTCTCCGAAGGTACTTGTTGGGTTGGCGTATTTCGAGATTAGGATTTGTCACTCCGATTGTCGGAGAGGTATCTCTGGGCCCACTCGGTAATGCACATCACTATAAGCCTTGCAAGCATTGCAACTAATGAGTTAGTTGCGGGATGATGTATTATAGAACGAGTAAAGATACTTGCCGGTAATGAGATTGAACTAGGTATTGAGATACCGACGATCGAATCTCGGGCAAGTAACATACCAATGACAAAGGGAACAACGTATGTTGTTATGCGGTCTGACCGATAAAGATCTTCGTAGAATATGTGGGAGCCAATATGGGCATCCAGGTCCCGCTATTGGTTATTGACCAGAGAGGTGTCTCGGTCATGTCTACATAGTTCCCGAACCCGTAGGGTCCGCACGCTTAACGTTCGTTGATGATATAGTACTATGAGTTATGTATGTTGGTGACCGAATGTTGTTCGGAGTTTTGGATGAGATTACGGATATGACGAGGAACTCCGGAATGGTCCGGAAGTAAAGATTGATATGTGGATAGTAGTGTTTGATCTTCGGAAAGGTTCCGGAATCCATCGGAAGGGGTTCCGGATGTTTCCTGAAATGTTTGGGCACGAGAACACTTTATCTGGGCCAAAGGGGAAAGCCCACGAGGTTTTTGGAAAGCGCAAAAGGAAGTTTTGTGGAGTCCAGGGGCCAGATGCCAGGGTCCCTAGCGTCTAGGTCCAGACGCCGGGAACCCTGGCGTCTGGCCCTGGAGTCCGAGCAGGACTCTTGCCTTTCGGGTGAAACCGACTTTGTCGAGGATTTTACTCCAAGTTTCGACCCCAAGGCTCAACATATAAATAGAGGGCTAGGTCTAGCACCCAAGACACATCAAGAAACACCAAGCCGTGTGCCGACAACCCCGTCCCCTCTAGTTTATCCTCTGTCATAGTTTTCATAGTGCTTAGGCGAAGCCCTGCGGAGATTGTTCTTCACCAACACCGTCATCACGCCGTCGTGCTGCCAGAACTCATCTACTACTTCGCCCCTCTTGCTGGATCGAGAAGGCGGGGACGTCATCGAGCTGAACGTGTGCAGAACTCGGAGGTGTCGTGTTTTCGGTACTTGGATCGGTCGGATAGTGAAGACGTACGACTACATCAACCGCGTTGATATAACGCATCCGCTTACGGTCTACGAGGGTACGTAGACAACACTCTCCCCTCTCGTTGCTATGCATCACCATGATCTTGCGTGTGCGTAGGAATTTTTTTGAAATTACTACGTTCCCTAACAGCTCTTCCTCGAGTGAAAGTGATAAGGAGGACAACGGGGCAGATGATGGGGATGAGTCCGACTAGGCGTCGGATGCCCCGCGCCTGAGCGGGTGCGGCAGCAGCAGCATCTGCACCTGGCCGCTCCTCCGGCAGGGTTTTGCCGGGGGTGGGGCCAGCTCCTTGAACTTCTCGGGGCCGTCTCCTTGGGCGACTGGCGTCGGGAGGCTGCGGAAGAGGAAGAGGGCGGGCGGCAAGGCCGCCAACTCGAAGTACGCGGGCACCCACGCCTTCGTCGCGTACTGCCGGTCCTGCCGCCTTGTCTTCTAGCTCCTTTCCCGGTACCGTCATCACCGGCCTACCCGTGGGCGGCCACCGAGGTGTTCTCTTGGTGCTTTCTGATGCTCGTAGCTCGCCTAGGCGCCCCTTTTGTCCTTTCGCCTCCTTGACCTGCCTCCTGAGGAGAGGGACAAGAAAGGGATCACGGGCACCTTATCCCTTTTTTAATCTGTAAGCCTTCGGGCCTTGTTAAATTTAAAGCTTGTAATCCCCTTTGTTCATGTTTTTCATTCCGTACGGACTGTACCTGTGTGGGATGCTTTTAATGAAAAAGGGATGTTTGCCGGGTTTTTCGTTCGTGGGCAGACCCCACGACAAGGAATGAATCCTTCTTATAATTTAAGATAAATGTTTTCACCCGTCAACAGGCCTTGCCGTCCCCGTACTTCGCTCGACCATTCTCGCGCCCTTGGCGGAGGCAGGGATGAAGCAGGCTTAGGCTCCTTGTTCCACTTCCTTGCCACCGCGGCTACAACCAAATCCGGGCCCAGGAGATAATCCTTGGGTATAGAAAAGGGGAGCACGGTGGCCTAGAAATAAAATGAGGTTTCACATATCTCAGTCCCGTTCCGAAATGCATGATAGAGGATGAAAGACTTATCTGGATCTGCAGCCCCCGGCAACCTTGTCTTGCCGCGGTTGGATCCTTGTGCTTGCAGCCCCCGGCAACTCTGGTTTGCCAGAGTCGGGATGCCGGTCCGTTTCCCTTCTTCCAAGTAGCTGAGCAGAAGTGCTCATGTGCCCTGCGAACCAAAGGATGACAGAAAAGAAACAGATATACGCGCACTCGACCTCTAGGCAAGGGGTTAGTCGCCGCTAAGCACTATCAACCCTAACCAAGGAAGAGACTCGACCTAGCATGTATGCTATAACTTAGGACGCCAGCGCTTCATTTATTAATGCTCAGGGTCTGCGCCAGGCTTTGTACAAAGGGTTACATGCCTTGTCGGCAAAGCTTGTACAAAAGGTGGCTTGCCGGGAGGCCCGGCAAGCCACGCCTTATGGGTTAAACTTGCGAAGATGCTCGATGTTCCAGGAGTTACTCACTGGGACAGCATCTTTGGTCTCCAGGCGGACTGCACCGGGCCTGGTGACTCGTATTACCCGATAAGGGCCTTCCCACTTTGGCGTCAACTTGTTGGAATTCTTGGCCGACTAAACACGCCGAAGAACAAGGTGGCCTTCCTCAAAGCTTCGGGCATGAACCTTGCAGCTATGGTAGCGGCGCAAGGCTTGCTGGTAGCGCGCTGCTCTCACAGCCACCCGAAGACGATCTTCCTCAAGGAGCGTTGCGTCATCTTGGCGCAACCGCTCTTGCTCAAGCTCATCATAAGCGAGCACTCGAGGTGACCCGTATATGAGTTCCGTGGGGAGAACTACTTCTGCCCCGTATACCAGGGCAAAAGGTGTCTGGCTGGTTGCTCGATTTGGCGTCGTCCTAATCGACCAAAGAACCGCCGGCAATTCATTAATCCAGCGCCTTCTGCTCTTGTGCAGCTTGTCAAAAGTCTTTGTCCTTAGGCCTCGAAACACTTCAGCATTTGCCCTCTCGGCTTGGCCGTTGTTTCGTGGGTGTGCCACGGAAGTAAAATAGACCTTGCTGCCGAGGTCTTGAATGTGTTGCATGAAGGTGTGGCTTGTGAACTGCGTGCCATTGTCGGTGATGACTCTGTTTGGCACACCAAATCGGCAGACCAGTCCCTTGAAAAACTTGACAGCTGATTGAGCAGTCACCTTTCTCACTGCTTCCACCTCCGGCCACTTTGTGAACTTGTCGATCGCAATGTACAAGTACTCAAAGCCCCCGACAGCGCGGGGGAAAGGGCCCAATATATTGATCCCCTAGACCGAGAATGGCCAGGAGAGAGGGATTGTTTGAAGGGTTTGAGCTGGTTGATGAAGCTTCTTTGAATGGAACTGACACGCTTCACACTTGGTTACTAGTGCCGTCGCATCCTGGAGGGCGGTGGGCCAGAAGAAACCTTGCCGAAACGCCTTCCCGGCAAGGGCCCTCGACCCTATGTGGGAGTCACATATGCCTCCATGTATCTCCGCCAACAGCTCCAGTCCTTCCTCCCGGGGGATGCACTTCAATTTCACACTGTTTGGCCTTCTCCTGTACAGGACGTCATCGACGAACTGGTACAGGGCGGACCGACAGGCTACTTTTTCTGCTTCTTCCTACTCCTCAGGAAGCTCCCCTGTTTGGAGGAATTGGACGGTATGGTGCGCCCATGCCGAAGCCTGGGGCTCGACGGCAAGGACCAAAGGAATTTCTTCCGCCATGGGAGCGGTTGTCTCTACGGCCAGGGCTTGACGCCCTGCCGGAGCCAGTTGCTCTTGGGCAGGCTCAGCGTCCGCGGCAGCACCCTTGCCGGTAGCCCCAAGGGGCTCGGTAGGAAAGTACTTGCCGGGACCTGACTTACTCCGCTTGTTCTGCCCCGCTGATGGTTCGACGTGCTTTGACAGGTAATCCGCGATGTCGCTCTCCGCTCGGGGGACGTGCTCCGCTTGGATACTGTCAAAGCGTTCCTCCAGCATCCTCACCTCATCGACGTAAGCTTCCATCAATGGGCTCTAATAATCCTTGTTGACCTGTCTGACAACGAGCTGCGAGTCACCCCTGACGATGAGCTTCTTAACCCCGAGGTCTGTCGTGATCCTGAGACCGGCAAGCAATCCCTCGTACTCAGCAGTGTTATTGGTGGACATCTCCCTGAGGAAGTGCATCTGGATCACGTACTTGAGGTGCTCTCTGGTGGGTGCGACGAGCAGCACACCGGCACCGGCGCCTTGCAGCGAGAAAGCCCCATCAAAGTACATGATCCAGTCACGTTCTGCTTCCTTGCCGGGGAGAGTGGTCTCTTGGATTTCTTCGTCAGTCGTCGAGGTCCATTCTGCAATGAACTCCGCCAAGACTCTGCTCTGAATTGTCGAGGTACTTTCAAACTTTAAACCAAAGCTTGACAACTCCAAGGACCATTCCACAATCCTTCTAGTCGCATCTGGGTTATGCAGTATCCGTTGCAATGGGAGGCGAGTGACGACAGTGATCTCGTGGGCATGGAAGTAATGACGTAGCTTCCTTGAGGCCATAAGGAGGCCGAAGAGCAATTTCTGCACACCGGAGTACCTTGATCTAGCTCCCTGCTAGAGGGATCTGACAAAGTAAACCGGGTGCTGCATCATCTTCTTCTTCTGCTCCACCTCACTTGACTGCGCGGGCACTGCCTCGGCGGCATCAGACTCTGCCGGAGGCCTCGCCTTGCCGGCACGAGTCCCTGCCGGGGGAATTTTGGGCTTGCCATCCACTGGTTCCGCCGCCGTCACTGCCTCCTCGTTGACCTCCCTCTGTGCCACTAGCGTGGCGCTGACCACTTGATTCGTCGCCGCCAGATACAGCAGCAACGGCTCTTGTGGTTTAGGCGCAACCAGTATTGGCGTGGAGGAAAGGTATTTCTTCAGATCCTGCAATGATGCCTCTGCTTCTGGGGTCCACTCCATTGGGCCTGCCTTCTTCAAGATTTTGAAGAAGGGAAGGGCGCGCTGGGTGGACTTGGAGATGAATCGGCTCATGGCGGCAATGCAGCCGGTGAGCCGACACACATCCTTGATCCACTTGGGCGCCTCAATCTGCTCAATAGCCTTGATCTTGTCTGGGTTTGCCTCGATCCTGCACTGCGACACAAAGAACCCGAGAAGCTTGCCGGACGGAACGCCGAAGACACACTTCTTAGGGTTCAGCTTGAGGTTGATCTTGTGCAGGTTGGCAAATGTCTCTTCCAGATCTTGCACAAGAGTTGGCCCGTCCTTGGGTTTTGACCACTACGTCATCCGTGTATGCCTCCATATTTCTATGGAGCTGGGGTTCAAAACCAATTTGGACTGCTCTTGCGAATGTTGAGCCAGCACTCTTCAACCCGAAAGGCATCCGTAAAAAGCAATACGTACCACATGGGGTGATGAATGCTGTCTTTTCTTCATCCTCTCTTGTCATGAAGATCTGGTGGTAGCCCGAGTAGGCATCGAGGAATGATAACAGATCACACCCGGGTGTGGAGTCAACAATCTGGTCGATGCGAGGCAACGGGAAGGGGTCCTTAGGACAGGCCTTATTGATATCTGTGTAATCAATACACAGCCTCCACTTCCCATTCGCCTTGCGCACCACTACCGGATTGGCCAACCACGTCGGGTGGAGCACTCCTCTCACCAAACCCGCCGCTTCCAACTTCCTGATCTCCTCTGTGATGAACTCCTGTCTCTCTAGAGCCTGCTTCCTGACCTTCTGCTTGACAAGCCGCGCATGGGGGCAGACAGCTAGGTGGTGCTCAATCACCTCCCTGGGACACCGGGGATGTCGGATGCTTGCCACGCAAACACGTCGACATTCGCCCGCAGGAAGGTGATGAGCGCGCCTTCCTATTTGCTGTCGAGGGTGGAGCCTATGGTGAAGGCCCCTCCCATGCCATCCTCCCTGACGGGCACCTTCTTGGTCCGCGCTGGCATGGCTCTGGATCTCTTGCTCTTGTCGGTAGAGCTCTCTGGCATGTCCTCGACGGTAGCACAACACTCCGAGGAGGTGCGCTTGCCGGAGTGGGTGCGAGAGGTCTTGCCGGGCTTCTCCTTCCCTCCCAGGCCTTCAGCGGCAGGAGTAGGTGCCTTGACGGCAGCTGCTGCAATTGCTTCCTGGTAGAGTTGGTCGGCGCAGATCAGCGCGTCCTTCTTGTCGGAGGGGACGAAGATGATGGTCAACGGCCCGGGCATCTTTAGCATGTTGTAGGCGTAGTGTGATGCCGCCATGAACTTGGCTAGTGCCGGGTGGCCGAGGATCCCGTTGTAGGGAAGGGGATCTCGGCCACGTCGAAGATGATCCTCTCCGTCCTGTATTTCAATTCTCCTCCAAACGTCACGGGCGGTGTGACCTTCCCCTTCGGCTGGCTCCTCCCCGGATTGACCCCTTGAAACGTGCCCGTTTCCTCGAGGTCTCCATCAGGGATTTGCAATCTTTTGATCACGACAGGCGAGATCAGGTTCAGGCCGGCCCCTCCGTCAACCAACATCTTGTTCACCCTGAGGTTGTGTATCGTTGGTGAGACCAACAATGGCAAACACCCGACGCGGTAGTGCGGTCAGGGTGGTCCTCGGCGTCAAAGATGAGGGGCATGCTGGACCATTTCAGCGGCTTCTGAGCGTCGAACGACGGCTCCGCTGCTGTAATCTCACGTGCCCACTGCTTGAGCTGGCGGTGAGAGGTATGCAGCGAGGCGCCGCCATCGACGCACATGGCCTCCGTAGCCTTCTGGAACCCTTGCTCACCAGACTCGTCGTCCTCGTCATGGTCATCGTCTTCTTGTTTCTTGTCACGGCCCCGGGCGGGCCTCTCTTGCTGGTTGTCCTTGCCAGGGCGGCTTCCTTGGCCGCCACGCTTCTTGCCGGATCCCTCAGCACCGTCCTGGTCCTTCTCCTTGTCCCGCCTCTTGTACTCTGCTTTTTGCTTCTCAGCGAGCAGCTCGACTTGTCGGTAGTTCTGGAGGTCGTGGCCCTTGGTGTGGTGGATCTTGTAGTATTGCTTGCCGGAGCTTCCTGGCTTGTCGGTAGCCGCCAAGGCCCGGCAGGCGGCGCACCCGGCAATCTCCTTGCCAGGGGCGTCTGCCTTGACCTTCTTGCCAGCACCGGTGTCGTCAGATCTCTCAACGGCAAGCACGGCCTTGCCTTTGCGTTTCCTGTTGTGACGCCAGCCCTTCTTTGTCGGGGTAGCGGCGTCTTCATCGGTAGAGTCGGTTTGCGCGCGGGGGTACTTCCTTCCCTCTTCAGCCCAGGCGCACCTATCGGCCAGAACGTAGAGCTCGGCCACATCCTTAACTTTGGTCATCGCCAGCTCTTCGCGCATCTTGCGGTTGCGCACGTTCTGGTGGAACGCGCTGATCACAGCGGCGGGATGAACGTCGGGGATGTTGTACTACACCCGGCGGAATCTCTGGATGTACTTGCGCAGGGTTTCCCCTTCCTTCTGGGGAATGATATGCAGATCGTTGGCCTGGCCATGAGCTTGGTGGCCTCCTGTGAAGGCGCCAACGAACTCATGGCACAGATCCGACCAAGAACAAATGGAATCCACCGGCAGGTGCATCAACCTAGACATCACATTGGGCTTCAGCGCCAGCGGGAAATAGTTATCAAGCACCTTGTCGTCGTGAGCTCCAGCAGCCTGCATCGCGATGGTGTAGATGCTGAGGAACTCAGACGGATGGGTCTTGCCAGTGTACTTCTCGCCGACGTCGGGCTTGAACGTGCGGTGGGACGGCCACTGGAACTGCCGCAGCTCACGGGTAAAGGCCGGGCAGCCCACCTCGTAAGGTAGGCCGCCAGGGCCCCCCGGTGCCGGGTGGTCCATAGCGGGTCCCGCCCGCTTGTCCGACTGGCGGCGCGTTTCGCGCTGGCGCTCGACGGGGGTTCGAGCGTCTTCGTGAGCTCGTTCCCGAAGGACCTGGTGCTGGTCGCGGAGGGTCCGCGGGTCGGACGACGCTGTGGAGATGTTATCACAAGCGTCGTCACGACAGGCCGACGCCCACGGCCGCTGGCGAGGAGGAGGAGAGTGCACCGTGGCCGCAGCTCCCCCGGTCCTCCCAGCGCCAGCATGTGGCGGCTCGGTGGAGCGCCGAACCGAGGGCCCCGCCGGTCACGAATCGTCTTTGTTGGCGATGGCGACGAGGCTCCGGATGGTGGCCCTCCACTCGTCGAGCTTCTCCACAGCATGAGGGAAGTGGAGGAGCAGCTGCCCGCGCGCCAAAGCTTCCGCTGGCGTGGGCGGCGGCGACAGCTGCGTGGATCGCGGCGCGCTTCGACTTCTAACTACGTTAGAAGGAGCTCCGTTACGACCCAGCGGCTGCGTGCCATTTCCGCAACGCTTCGGCGAGCGTGCTGAACCCCTTCATCTTGCGGATGACGCACAGGGCTCTTCCCACGGCGGTGCCCTGGGTCACCAACGTGCTGACGCTGCTCGACGCACACACCATGGGAAGAGCGCGCGGTGGTCGCTAGTGTGGGCGTCTTGGAGGTCGCTGCGCCGCCCAGAGGTGGCACAACGACACCCCTGAAGGGCCCCGCACCGCCAGCAGGGGGCCCAGCTCCGTCTTTGGATCTGGCGACGTGCGGCCGGTCGTCCGGCGCGCGAACGACGCCGCTCGCCAGGCTCTAACTGCTTGGGCGATGCTGGTGCTCGCGGACCGCGGCCCGGGTCCTGTCCGTGACCGGTCCACTGCTCGTCCGCACCAGCACGGGCCGTTCGGCTCCCAACGAGCTGATCGCCGTGGCCGTCTTCTTCTTAGGAGCCATGGCGACGAAGAACTTCTAGGCTAACTACTAGACCACATTCTCACAATTGCGCCCCCTACTTGGCGCGCCAAGGCTGTCGGGGGAAAACGACACCTATGGGATCACAAGAATCCCTACTACGGTTGTCGGGGCGCAGGGTTGCAAGAAGAGCAGGATTAGTAGCCAGCACAAGGAGCGTTTACCCAGGTTCGGGCCGCGAGGATGCGTAAAACCCTAGTCTTGCTTTGGTGGGCGTATTTCAGAGAGTTCTTGAGCTCTCGAACTAGCTGTGGTGAGTGCGTGGTTCGAAAGAGCCGAACCTTCCCCAGTATGCCATGGGCCTCCTTTTGTAGTCGAAAGGGGCTGCCACAGTGGCACACAGGAGGTGGAAAGGCGCACAGTGCCCTGAGCTTATCGCTCGTATTACAGGACAAAACGCATTTAATGCATAGCTTAGGTGTCCCCCTGCTTTATCGAGGACGGGGGCGAGGCCCGTCCCGTCCGTCGCCGCTCCTCCTTGCTTCGACACGCGCCTTGGCCAGCGATGCGTGCGGCGCCATGTAGGCAGGCAGGCAGCTGAGGTGGCGCGGTGGTGGAGCCTTCACGAAGATCTACATGCCGCCACGCAGGCGCTCGATGAGTTGGCTTGGGAGCTGCATGTTGCCACGCAGGTGCCCGCCCAGCTGGTTGGGCTGGCAGCTGCATGTGAGCAGCGGTGGAAGCTTGGTTGGCGTGGGCCTGGCGGTGGCCCTGCTGGCGTCCTTGGTGAGGGCCTTGCCGGGTGGCCCGGCAAGGGTCTTGCCGTGGCGCGCTGTTGTCCCCGGCAAGGGCCTTGCCGGGGGTCTAGTGACCTTCCTCGGCAAGGATCTTGCCGAGGATCGTCGTCTTCTAATCCTCATCTGATCTTGAATATGTCTTCACAAAGATCTGCATGCCACCACGGAGGTGCCTTCCCGAGCCCTGGCCCCACGTGGATGATGGCGTTGGGGACCGTGGGCTCAAGGGTGGCTCGCTCTGTTGGTGTGGGGCGAGCTGCCCCGGCAAGGGTGTTGCCAGGGGAGCCTGCTTCGTCCCTCTGCTCCTTGTGATCTTGGCCTTGGCGTTGCTCTGATTATCTTGGGCTTCGGTCTTACCTTGGCTCACCTCCCCTGTTCTGCTTGGTGTGACCATGGGCACGGCTCCGACTGCCCGTGCACAGGTAAAGGGGTACAAAGGCGTGCCCCTCTTTTTGTACACCGACACCTTTCACTTGCACGAACGAATGATGTGAATAATAATAATAGTGCACGTGCATTGGACTAAGCTGGAATCTGCGAGCATTCAATAAACAGGAGAAGACAAGGCAGTATGAGTTCTCGGTTAAATCAACAATAATGCGTATAAGAGCCACTTTAACAATTTCATTATGGTCTTCTCCTATCGACCCCCAAAGAAAAGAAAATAAATAAAACTATTTACACGGGAAAGCTCCCAACAAGCAAAAGAAGAACAGGAAATATTTTTGGGTTTTCTTTTAATTATTACTACTACAACAAGAAAGTAAACTAGCTAAAAGCTACTACTAATTTGTTTTGTTTTCTTAAGATTTTTAAACACACAAGAAGAAAGCATAAAAAGAAAAATAAACTAGCATGGTAATACAATGAAAAAGTATGAGCACCGACATCTAGCAATGAGTGTGTAATCATAAATGTAATGTCGGTGAGAGATACGTACTCCCCCAAGCTTAGGCTTTTTGCCTAAGTTGGTTTATTGCCAAGGCTGGCCTGGCGGATATCCAAAGTTGTAGTTGGGGTCGTACTGAGAAGAAGAAGCCTCTGATTGCCACTAGTTGGCAATCATCTCCGGATCCCACTGGTAATTAGACTGTCATGGAGGATCAAATTGTGGTTCCGGCTCTGGCTCTGTGGCTGATGTAGGGTTCCGGTATGCTTGGATGGTCGCTAGCGGAACGAGATACTGGCCTCATAGAATTCACGAAGGGTCATCTCCTTATGCTCATCATATTGGTGATTAATAGATACTGTTCGTGTTGGTCGCGGAGGAAGTCGGTGAGGCCTCCGCGGTGCGAGGCAGATTATATTTGGGCCTCTCCACTTCTTCACTTTGCTTATCCTTCGAGCTTCGGCTCGAAGAGCCCCTCAAAATTCTCTTCATCATTTTCTCAACAGGGATATGCACATCCCCAATAATAAGAATATCATATTTCTTCTTGACAGTAGGTAGAGGAAATTCAAAACCTCCAAAAATAATCGATGGAATTTTTCCAATAGAATTGATACTGTGGACTTGAGGTTGTTTCCTCGGGAAGTGTACCATATGCTCATTACCATTAACATGGAAAGTGACATTGCCTTTGTTGCAATCAATAACAGCCCCTTTATTACCTGTGTTGGGTTATCAAGACCATGTGTTTTTCAATAGGTGATGAATTAAGACCATATATTTCTTCAACAGGCGGTAAATTAAGACCATGTATTTCTTAAATAGGAGGTAAATTCTTAACATCTTCAGCTTTAATACCCTTTTCTTTCATAGATTTCTTTGCCTCTTGCATATCTTCAGGACTGAGAAATAGAACACCCCTTTTCTTCGGAGTTGGTTTAGGAATAGGCTCAGGCGTTGGCTCAGGAAGTGTCCAATTATTTTCATTAGTCAACATATTATTCAATAGAATTTCAGCTTCATCTGGTGTTCTTTCCCTGAAAACAGAACCAGCACAACTATCCAGGTGGTCTCTGGAAGCATCGATTAGTCCATTATAAAACATATCAAGTATTTCATTTTTCTTGAGAGGATGATCAGGCAAAGCATTAAGTAATTGGAGAAGCCTCCCCCAAGCTTGTGGGAGACTCTCTTCTTCAATTTGCACAAAATTATATATATCCCTTAAAGCAGCTTGTTTCTTATGAGCAGGGAAATATTTAGCACAGAAGTAATAAATCATGTCCTGGGGACTACGCACACAACCAGGATCAAGAGAATTAAACCATATCTTAGCATCACCCTTTAATGAGAACGGAAATATTTTAAGGATATAATAGTAGCGAGTTTTCTCATCATTAGTGAACAGGGTGGCTATATCATTTAATTTAGTAAGATGTGCCACAACAGTTTCAGATTCATAGCCATAGAAGGGATCAGATTCAACCAAAGTAATTATATCAGGATCAATAGAGAATTCATAATCCTTATCAGTAACAAAGATAGGTGAAGTAGCATAAGCAGGATCATATTTCATTCTAGCATTCAGAGTTTTTTGTTTCAGCTTAGCTAATAATTCTTAAGATCACTCCTATCATTGCAAGCAAGAAAGTCTCTAGCAGTTTCTTCATCCATAACATAACCCTCAGGCACAACAGGCAATTCATATTTAGGGGGAGAATCTTCATCATCACTTTCATCAATATTATCAGTTTCAATAATTTCATTCTCTCTCGCCCTAGCAAGTTGTTCATCAAGAAATTCACCAAGTGGCACAGTAGTATCAATCATAGAAGTAGTTTCGTCAAAAGTATCATGCATAGCAGAAGTGGCATCATCAATAACATGCAACATATCAGAATTAATAGCAGAAGTAGGTTTAGGTGTCGCAAGCTTACTCAAAACCGAAGGTGAATCAAGTGCAGAGCTAAATGGCAGTTCCTTACCTCCCCTCATAGTTGAGGGATAAATTTTTGTTTTCGCGTCTTTCAAGTTCTTCATAGTGACCAGCAGATATAAATCCCAAGTGACTCAAAGAATAGAGCTATGCTCCCCGGCAACGGCACCAGAAAATAGTCTTGATAACCCACAAGTATAGGGGATCGCAACAGTTTTCGAGGGTAGAGTATTCAACCCAAATTTATTGATTCGACACAAGGGGAGCCAAAGAATATTCTCAAGTATTAGCAGTTGAGTTGTCAATTCAACCACACCTGTATAACTTAATATCTGCAGCAAAGTATTTAGTAGCAAAGTAGTATGGAAGTAACGGTAACGATAGCAAAAGTAATATTTTTGGGTTTTGTAGTGATTGTAACAGTAGCAACGGAAAAGTAAATAAGCGGAGAACAATATGTGAAAAGCTCGTAGGCATTGGATCGGTGATGGAGAATTATGCTGGATGCGGTTCATCATGTAACAGTCATAACATAGGGTGACCCAGAACTAGCTCCAATTCATCAATGTAATGTAGGCATGTATTCCGTATATAGTCATACATGCTTATGGAAAAGAACTTACATGACATCTTTTGTCCTACCCTCCCGTGGCAGCGGGGTCCTAGTGGAAACTAAGGGATATTAAGGCCTCCTTTTAATAGAGTACCGGACCAAAGCATTAACACATAGTGAATACATGAACTCCTCAAACTATGGTCATCATCCGGAGTGGTCCAGATTATTGTCACTTCGGGGTTGCCGGATCATAACACATAGTAGGTGACTATAGACTTGCAAGATAGGATCAAGAACTCACATATATTCATGAAAACAAAATAGGTTCAGATCTGAAATCATGGCACTCGGGTCCTAGTGACTAGCATTAAGCATAGCAAAGTCATAGCAACATCAATCTCAGAACATAGTGGATACTAGGGATCAAACCCTAACAAAACTAACTTGATTACATGATAAATCTCATCCAACCCATCACCGTCCAACAAGCCTACAATGGAATTACTCACGCACGGCGGTGAGCATCATGAAATTGGTGATGGAGGATGGTTGATGATGACGACGGCGACGGATTCCCCTCTCCGGAGCCCCGAACGGACTCTAGATTAGCCCTACTAAGAGAGTTTAGGGCTTGGCGGCGGCTCCGTATCGTAAAACACGATGAATTTTTTCTCTCTGATTTTTTTCTCCCTGAACACGAATATATGGAGTTGGAGTTGAGGTCGGTGGAGCTCCAGGGGGCCCACGAGGCAGGGGGCGCGCCTAGGGGGGCAGGCGCGCCCCCCACCCTCGTGGAAAGGGTGTGGGCCCCCTAGCCTTGATTCTTTCGCCAGTATTTTTTATTATTTCCAAAAATAATCTCCGTGAAGTTTCAGGTCATTCCGAGAACTTTTGTTTCTGCACATAAATAACACCATGGCAATTCTGCTGAAAACAACGTCAGTCCGGGTTAGTTCCATTCAAATCATGCAAGTTAGAGTCCAAAACAAGGGCAAAAGTGTTTGGAAAAGTAGATACGACGGAGACGTATCATAGACATGTGTTGGGCCTCCAAGCGCAGAGTTTTGTAGGACAGTAGCAATTTTCCCTCAAGTGGATCACCTAAGGTTTATCAATCCGTAAGAGGTGTAGGATGAAGATGGTCTCTCTGAAACGAACCTGCAACTAAATACAAGAAATCTCTTGTGTCCCCAACACACCCAATACAATGGCAAATTGTATAGGTGCACTAGTTCGGCGAAGAGATGATGATAAAAGTGTAATATGGATGGTAGAAATATATTTTTATAATATGAATAAAAAAACAGCAAGGTAACAAATAGTAAACGGGCACAAAAACGGTATTGCAATGCTTGAAAATGAGGCCTAGGGTTCGTACTTTCACTAGTGCAATCTCTCAACAGTGCTAATATAATTGGATCATATAAACGTCCCTCAAAGTGCGATGAAGAATCACTCCAAAGTTCCTATCTAGCGGAGAACATAAGACGGAATTGTTTGTAGGGTATGAAACCACCTCAAAGTTATTCTTTCCGGTCAATCTATCCTAGAGTTCGTACTAAAATAAAACGAAGCTATTCTTTCCGATCGATCTTACAATTGCCACTTCACACAATACATAAATAAATCATACATCAATCAGAGTACACACATAGGTCCGACTACGGAACCAAAATAAAAGAAGACAACCCCAAATGCTAGATCCCCGATCGTCCCAACTGGGCTCCACTACTGATCAACAGGAAACGAAACATAGTAACAACCAAGGTCCTCGTCGAACTCCCACTTGAGTTCGGTAGCATCGCCTGCACTGGTATCCTCGGCACCTGCAACTGTTTTGGAAGTATCTGTGAGTCACGAGGACTCAGCAATCTCACACCCGCGAGATCAAGACTATTTAAGCTTAAGGGTAGGAAAGGGGTAGTGAGGTGGAGCTGCAGCAAGCACTAAGCATATATGGTGGCTAACATACGCAAATAAGAGCGAGAAGAGAAGCAACGGAATGGTCGTCAACTAGTAATGATCAAGAAGTGATCCTGAACTCCTACTTACGTCAAACATAACCGAAAAGCCGGGTTCTCTTCCCGGACTCCGCCAAAAATAGACCATCATGGCTACACACACGGTTGATGTATTTTAGTTAAGTCGAGTGACAAGTTCTCTACAACCGGATATTAGCAAATTCCCATCTGCCTCATAACCGCGGGCACGGCTCTCGAAAGTTTATACCCTGCAGGGGTGTCCCAACTTAGCCCATTATAAGCTCTCACGGTCAACGAAGGATAAACCTTCTCCCGGGAAGACCCGATCAGTCTCGGAATCCCGGTTTACAAGACCAGCAAAGCCGCCCGAATGTGCCGACAAATCCCGATAGGAGCTGCACATATCTCGTTCTCAGGGCACACCGGATTGTCCAAGCTTCCGATAGGCGAGCCCACAGTTGCCCCTGGTGGCCACCGGCGACTGACGGGTTGGACCAACACTCAGAGGAGCACTGGCCCGGGGGTTTAAAATAAAGATGACCCTTGGGTCTGCAGAACCCAAGGGAAAAAGGCTTAGGTAGGCAAATGGTAAAACCTAGGTTGGGCCTTGCTGGAGGAGTTTTATTCAAAGCGAACTGTCAAGGGGGTCCCATAAATCACCCAACCGCGTAAGGAACGCAAAATCAAGGAACATAACACCGGTATGACGGAAACTAGGGCGGCAAGAGTGGAACAAAACACCAGGCATAAGGCCGAGCCTTCCACCCTTTACCAAGTATATAGATGCATTAATTAAATAAAAGATATTGTGATATCTCAACATAATCATGTTCCAACATGGAGCCATCTTCAACTTCACCTGCAACTAACAACGCTATAAGAGGGGCTGAGCAAAAGCGGTAACATAGCCAAACAACGGTTTGCTAGGAAGAGTGGATTAGAGGCTTGACATGGCAATATGGGAGGCATGATATAGCAAGTGGTAGGTAGCGCGGCATAGCAATAGAGCGAACAACTAGCAAGCAAAGATAGAAGTGATTTCGAGGGTATGGTCATCTCGCCTGAGATCCCGCAAGGAAGAAGAATGAGTCCATGAAGAAGACAAACGGATGTAGTCGAACGAATCCTCACAACTCCGGAACGAAACCGAAGCTAACGAGAGAAGCAACCCGGAAAGAAACAAACAACATAGTAAACAACCACCACATACACATGGCATGATGCACAAACAAGTATGATGCATGTCCGATTTAATGAGCATGGCATGGCAAAGTGCAACAAACAACACTACAAATTAAGTGGAGCTCAATATGCAACGAGTTGCATATTGGAGAAACACCACATCAATTATTTAGTTCTCTCTCGTTTATGTACCCAACAATATTAAATGTTATTAAACATGGCAAGAGGTGAAGCATATGAAAACTACCTATTTAGGCAAGTTTAAATGAGGCCGGAACAACAAACAACAATTCCGGAAAATCCCCATGTGCATATTTTAGATTTGGTACTGTTCTGCCATAAACACAATTTTAATGTTGTTAAACAGCAAAATAAAGTGCACCATGTTAATCTATGCATTTTTCTACCCCATTTACATATAAAGTTTATTTAAATCCGAGCTGCGGTTATTTAGTTATGAAATAAATCATTTTAACATGGCATTTGAGCAAATTTAATCAAACAGAAATTTAGACATTTTAAACATGGATGAGACTGGCATAATGTGAAACTAGACAGAATTCTAAGCATTTTACATATATAAATCATTTTAATCCGATGCACGGTTGATGAGTTATTATATGCATGAAGACTAGGGACTTTTGTGCAAATCTGTAAATCCTGGATAATTACTAAATTCACGGAGACAAGAAAAAAACATCCACGGGCCGAATCTGCTGGGCTGAACAGAGAGGAGGGGCCGGAGGGCTGCTCACCCATGGGCTCAGCCCAGCTGGAGAGGAGGAGGAGGCAGGCCGCGGGGCGCAGGCTGGGCCTTGGCGCACAGGAGGGACTTGGCGGTCCAGCGTGCGAAGCAGAGGGGCGAGCAGCTCGAGTTGCTGCTGCTCGTTTCTGAAGAACAGAAACAGCAGCAGGGGAACAGCGGCGCGATGCAGGGGCTTGGCGAGGCGGGACTTGACAGCAGGGCGGCGGTGCTCCTCGAGGAAGGGTCTTGCGGCGAAGAACTCCGATGAAGAAGGGGAGCGGGGTGGCTGCGCCGTCGCGGGCGACGAACTGAGCAGGGCGGCGACGATGGCTGCTGTTACAGAGAGAGATCGAGAGTGAGCGGGGGCAGGAGGAAGAAAATAAGGAGAAGGGAGGAGCAGGGGAACGGCGGCCTGGACCTGGATGGAGACGCGAGGACTTGCCGGGGGGAAGCCGGTCTGACGAGGAGGCCGGGGACGGCTCGTTCTGGCCGGAGCTGAGGCAATGAGAGGAGGAAGCAGGCGACAGGGCGCGATGCAGGAGGCAGCAGCCGACAGGGCGCGATGCAGGAGGCAGCAGCCGACAGGGCGCGATGCAGGAGGCAGGGGAACGAGCGGGCGACGCGGTGCTCCGGCGAGGTAGAGGCCCCGGACGTGACGAAGCAGGGGAACGACACCACGGCGCGACGGCGGAAACTCCTGTAGGCACAGAGACAGGGAGGCTCGGGGTGAGGGAAGAGAGATGAGAGAGGGAGTAAGAAATAGGAGGAAGAGGTGAGACCTTGGTGCTCCTTCGGTGATAGCGGGCGAGGAACTCGGGCGCCTCGAGCACAAGATCGAGCAGGGAGGTGCTGCGGCTTGGGCTGCTCGTGGATGGGCGCGCACGACGAGGGAGGTGGTCGGAGGCTACATGGTGGAGGCCGAGAGGAATTTGGATTGGGGGCTCGGGCATCTGGAACGAGGAGGAGGGAGAGCGCTGGTTGGGTGAATCGGGCAGGGGAGATCCCGAGGGGGATTTGGTGGAGTGGCGGCAGCGTGGGGATGGATGGGACATTGCTCCTAAAATTTAGGGTTAGGGGTCTATTTATAGGAAGGGTTAGCTTGGCTACCTAGTCCCTCCGATTGAAATCGGACGGTCAAGAAAAATAAGCTAGGAGAGTCCAACAAAGAAAACGGTGATGTTTTATAGATGTTGGGGGATGATCCGGACCCATCGGTAACGACAGCCCGGTTCGGATTCGGAGCAGTTTTCGGACGCGCGCGAGGGGTCTGAGGGATGACGAGAGAGGATAGTTGGTTTGACAAGAGGGAACTGAAAACACGGTTGGTCCGGAACGGTCACCGAAGACAAGGGGGGAACGCGGCAACTACGAACGAATGCAAGTTTTAAAAACAATGACGGCAACGAGTGCCGATGCAATGCGGATGATGCCATGATGAAATGCAACAAACAAATAAAACACACGATGACAACGAAAAACATGGAAGGCGTCTGGAGCGTCGGTCTTGGGGCGTTACAGTGTGGGTGAGTAGAGGGATGGCCTAGCCAGCGGTGGGAGTAGTAGGGGGCGGTGAGGCCTACGCGGCATCACAGCCGGCCACGGGAGGCAGGAGCACGAGGCACGACCGGCGCTTGTTTCGGCAGCTGGAGCAAGAAGATCAGAGGTTGAAGAAGCACTACGGCCGTTGGATGGACATCGTACGGTCACTGGAGCTAGAATCGTGCATATTGACTAAGTTGACAAAGCCCTCCGTCCCCGTCAACTTAGTAGGCCCACAAGTCAGGCTCCCACTATACTGGGTCCCAGCTAGCAGGGGGAGTATTCTTTTTTTGTGCGTAATAAGGAGGCACTTCCTTGTGTGCGAAGATATAGCTGTTGGGTCCGAGCTATCAGCGGCGGTAACGTTTTTTCGCGAAATACAGAGGCCCTTTCGGTGGGTCCCAGATGTCAGGTGGAGGAATCATTATTTTGCGCGTAATAAGGAGGCATTTCCTTGCGTGCGACCATGGACCCAGCTGTCAGCCTCTCCACGTACAGTCCACTTCAGATGCATGTCGATCGTTGACCACGTTGACCAGGCCGCGCCGAGAGCACCAGGGCGGTGGACGACGGCGAGGCCTAGGAAGGGAACGACACGGAGCCAGGGAAGACTCGGCAGTTGTTTCCCACGTGGAGGGGAGTACGACTTGTAACATCCCAAAATTCTAAATTTTGGAATGTTATATTAAATAGATAGATTGATTGTTTGTTTATTGTTGTGTGATTGATTGAGTGAAATTCAAAACTTTTGGAAAGTTAAATGAGAGGGAATAAAAGGACTTTCCCAAACTTTCATTTTTGCATTTCTGATCTCCGTGAATTCAAATTCTTTTCATCACAAAACCCTGGAGAGAAGATGACATGACTTCTTCCATTTAAATAAATGAAAAAAGGGTTTTTGAAAAGATTTGAATTTCATTTGGAAATATTTTAAATTTAAAAACTTTAAGCAACTCAATGATTTTCATGAGAGAAGATAAAATGACTTCTTCAAAACATATGGAACATGAGTTGGAAGTTTAAAAGGATCAAATTTAAAGTCTTTTTGAAATTATTTTCAATTTGGAGTTATTTGGGGTTTTATTCAATTATTTTTCTCCAAAAATAAAATATATGAAAATTAGGGTAGAATGATTCCCTACATCATAAAATTTGAGAGAAATAAATTTGAATGAATTTTGTTATTTTTAAAATGATTTTTATTGGATTTTATTAGAGCAGTAGCACTCTTTGCTTTATATAACTTTTTTAGGATTTTATTTGAACTTGAAAAATAGTTCATGATATAGGAAATCGTTTTCTGAAAATTTTGATATATTATATGGCTACATAATATTTTGTATTTATTTATGATTCGTTTTTGTCTAGTATGTGCTTTATTTTTTTAAAGGGGGCGAAGCCACCGAGGCCCAACTCCCTCTCTCTCCGCGGCCCAGCAGCGCCTTAGGCCTATGGCCTCTCCCTCTCGTACCGAAGGGCTAAGCGCTCGGTCGACCGCTCCTCTCGCTCGTTCCCTTCCCGCTGACAACCAGGGCCCCCTCGTTCTTCTTCCTCCCCACGACAGAAGAACGCGTGCACGTACATGACAACAGAAGCCAGTCAATCGATCGATTTGATCGATCTCCGCAACCCCTTCCGCAAGATTTGCCACCTATAAATACTCCCCTACCCCTCCCCGTCCGATTTTCGCGAAAACCTCAAGCTCCCGTGCCCGTTTCGCCCTAACCCGATCTCGCCGGAGGAGCCCTCAGCCACCATCGCCATTGCCAACACCCCAGCCACCCGAGCTTCAGCCGCACACTGTCGTGGCCGTAGGCCGTCCCCGACTCTTCTGTGGTCATCCGCGTGACCGCCGTGCGGAGGTGGACCCCGTCCTTCTCCTCTCCAACCCCGAAGACCGCCGGGACGATCGCCACGATCACCACCCGAAGCCGCAGCACCATCGACGGCGAGCCACTCGAGCTCTGAGCTCCGTCCCAAGGGCCCCTGCCCGACCCCGTCACCCAGGGCCGCCCGACGCCACACCGGAGCCGCCGCCCTTGCCCCGCGACCCGCCGCCCCTCCCTGCCTTCGCCGGAGTCGCCGCCTGAGTCGGCGACCATACCTCTGTAAGCACACCCTCCCCTGTTCCCCGTCTCCTCCTATGTTCTTTCGTGTTTTTTTTGTTCGATTCAACCAGTGAACCGACCATTAACAAATAAACCGGTTTTTAGTTAGCCCGAGCGGTTCTTATTCTACCATCCTTAGATCCAAAATCTAAGGTCTAGATTAGATCTGTTTTTTTTCTTTTAGGCCAAAGTGTTTTTTTTTCTGATTAGCGGACGTTCACTAGATTAGCTCCGGAGCGAACAGTCTCTGTCCAGTAGTGTTGCGCCACATGGCCAAGGACCCCGTGGCAAATATTCTCTTCACAGATTAGTCCCTGGATTTTTCAGAACAGCCCCTAAACTTCAAAACCCTCCAACTTTTTATCCGTAACTCCGATTTAGGTGTTTCTTTTTGCAAAATACTCCCTGTGAAATATACTTTCCAATAAAAAGTGGATTTTGGAGATTGAGCAAATCAAACTTATTTAAATTCAAATCCTAGTTCAAACCTTCCTTTGATCATAACTTTTGAACCGGAGCTCTGTTTTTTTATGAAACCAATGTCAAATTGTTCATCATGATTCCATCTATCCAGTAAAACAACTTAAACATACTTTTGAAAGTTTTCAAATTTGAATTCAAACAGATTTGTATTTGAACTTCGTTTGATCGTAACTCGAGTTTTATAACTCCGTTTGAGTTGATTCTTTTTGCAAATCAAAGCTCTTGACCCAAACTTTCTGATAAGGCCAAATTCACTTAATTTTGGTACTGTTAGAAATTGTTTTCTGTTGCAAGAGTTATGTCGGGTGGTAGGTGCGACATATGCCAACGGGTGGCTTATCATTGTGGGAGCCAGTAAGACATCGCCGGTGCCTGGAAACGGGATAAGGCGAAGATATGCACGCCGGCGGATCTTACCCATGTTCGGGGCTCTTCGTGGAGATAACACCCCTAATCCTGCTTTTGTGGGGTCTCCGCATGATCACTAGATCAAAGTAGCTACAAGTGCTCCTTGAGCTGTTTGGCTAGAGGAGGAAGAAAGGCAAGGCTAGCTCTCCTCTTCTCTCTACGTGGTGTGTAAAACTATCTCCGAGATCAACCCTTTGCATGGGTGCCCTGGGGGTTTATATAGGCCTACCCCCCAGGGATACAATGGTAATCCGGCTGGGCGCGGGTCCCAGCCGTCGGTGTTTGTGTTCGCCGGCTTCTCCGCCGGCCGTTGGGGCCCGCCAACTGGTGGGTCCCGCCGGCTACCGGCCTCTTGGTCGACAGGCCGGCCCCACCGCCTGGGGGTCTTGTCGGTGGCTGGTTACTGTTGCCTCGCCCCTGATGACGAGGGCTTTGTCGAGGTAAGCATGGCTACAGTGCCGCCGCCTGGCGGGCTCTCACTGTAGCCTTACCTCGTCTTGTCTCCTTAATGATGCACATACTTCGAGGGAGGAAGGTAGCCGGCTATGCCCCAGGCTGACTAGGGGAGGTTTGGCCGCCTTCGAGCGTCTCTCTGGCTGAAGGGGCCCGCCGCCCGCGGGCCGTACTGGCGCCTGTCGTGGCTGGCGTCACGGTCAACATGGCAACAGTGCCGCGCCGGACGGGGGATGGCTGACCCGTACGGCGCACTATGGCCATGCGTGCTCCGGGATTCGGGGGTGGCAGGCTGTACTGTGGCCGCGCCCCGTCTCATCACCGTTATGTGGATGCAGCCCTTGAGGGTGCAGTCTTGGCCAGATTCCGGGAGTCGGTCTTCTTGCGGCCGGCTTCTGGGAGTCGATCTTCTTATGGCCGGCTTCTGGAAGTCGGCCATCTTATAATTATCTTCGGGAAGGTTTTTGAGGTCGGGTCGCCTTTCGGTAGCCGGCCTGTGAGATAACCGACCAGGGGAAGGCGGCCCTGTGTTTTGGATGCTTGAAGGCCCGATCGGCCTGATAATTTTTCAGAGCCACGGGGAGTTGGTTAGGCTACCCGTGGCCATTTACTCCGACAAGTTATTTGCCTGTTTTCAAAGTTTTCCGAGATCTTTTCTTCGATACTTTTGTATGAGTGCTTATGTATGCAATTGCTTTCTTATGGTAGATTGAACGGAGTGTGACGAATAGAACTATCAGGAGTTATGAGTGCGAATCATCTTCATCAACAGTACAAGGCAAGTTCACACTTTGATTATATCCCTTTATTACCCAGTTTTTATGCATTAGTTTCAACCCTCAAACATTGCATGAGTAGGATTGATAACATGTGCGTAGTAGTTGACCTTGGGAGTTACTTCTACGTTATGCTTATACTGCTATGCTATGCTCGTAGACGTGGATTGTGTTTGAGTGTATCCATGACAGATGTGAAATTATTATTTAATGGTTAACTTAAGGTGGCTACTTTAATACACATCTGGGTGGATTGGTTGGGGCACCCTGGAGTACCCAGTGGTTTGCCCGGGCACCTGGAGAACCCAGTGCTTGCCCAAGGGGATCCCAGAGGACCCGTGTGATCACCCTATGGAATGCCACCCAGGCTCAAAGGGATCATAAGATTATTCATGCTAGAAACTTCCGTGTGCAGCCACAAGCCATTATGGGCTCTGGCATAGTTAAGTATGTTGCATGACCTCTTCCAGTGGTAGGCTAGTAGATGTACGGGGATGTAGGTTGGTACTGTCTACCCAGGGTTAGAGTTAATGCTTCTGAAAGACTGTGTCTTGATCATCCGTTTCTCAAACACCATGCAGTGCGAGAAATCCAACAGAGGAGATCGAGTCTTGTGGGGAAAAGTGCGCAAACCTCTGTAGAGTGTACAAACTAATCATGATTAGCCGTGTCCCCGGTTATGGACATCTTGAGTATCTGGTTCTTGGTTTATCATATTGATCTCATCACTCTATTTAATTAATTTGTTGGGTTGATGATTATTAATTTGGGATTGAGCTGGAGGAACCTTCTCAATATTTTCAATAAACTTTGTAGTTAAATAAAATATATTACTTTGCAGTAGGGAAAAATTGGCTTAATGCAAAAATAAACCTAGAGCTTTCCACCAGCCAAATATGCATGTAGTGATAGCTATTATTCATCATTATCCTATGGTGTGAATTTGCTAGTGCATTCAATGTATTGACCCTTTGTGGCTGCAATGTCTCATGTTGCAGGATTCTTACGACGAGTAAGTGATACGTTAGGGTTATGATTTCTATGCTCAACTTTGCCGTTGGTGTTGATGGGAATCCACGACCTTGTTGTTACTTCCGCTATTTGGATTAAGGTAATAGTATTTATGTTACTTTATACATGTGATTTACCTCTGTTATAAATCCTCGAGCACTGTGTGTGTGAGCATATCGATCCAGGGATGACACTTAAGCACAAATACTTGACCATCTGAGGTCGGGTCGCTACACGACTGCACGAGGGTTTATTGGTTTGTCTACCGTCGCCGGAGAATAACAACAGGTGTGGTGAGTAGAGGGATGGCTAGGCCAGCGATGGGAGTACGGTGGGGCGGTGAGGCCTGCGCGGCAGCATAGTCGACCGCGGGGAGGAGGGAGCAGGCAGTCCCGCTGGCGCTTGTTTGAGCAGCTGGAGCAGGAAGAGCAGAGATTGAAGAAGCACGACAGCCGTTGGATGGACATCCAACAGTCACTGCTTGTGCGTCAACCTTTTTTTTAGGAAAGCCTCAAATCTGTGGAAAACAACATACAACCCATCTGCCATTATTTCTAATAATTTACACCACATTTGCTAATTCTTAAGTTTTTTTTGGAGCCCATATTCTTTTTGTTAGCATTATAGCCCATATTGTGGCCACGGTTAAAAAATTATACGAAATTTTGCACATTTCGGTGCGGTCCGAACTGTTTTTAATCCCGAAATTTCGAGTCACATTCAAAATGATTTTAAAAATAAGTGTATATCAATATAAAATCCAACAAATTGTCCACGCATAGAAATTAATGCAATTTAAAATCTCGAAATGAAAAAAAAATGAAACTAATTACCGGTTTGATGTGTTTTAAAAATGTACATCCCATTTCCCATTACTGATAGGCCATTTTCTCGGCCAGCCAAATGAAGCTCTCCTCGTCTTGAAATATTTGCAGCCCAACAGGCATGACAAAGCGACTTACTTGGCAAATCACAAAAAAACTGGGCTAGCCATTTTCAGAAAGAAAAAAAAACTACTGGGCTGGTCTGTGGTAAACATAAAAGAGAAGGCTGTCTAGACAGGCCAGAGTGCCCGGCACAGCCCAGTTGACACCCTGCTTCCATCTTAAAAATAAATTAGATAAATGCCACTCCAATTATGGCGATTCACAAAAATGCCACTGTAATTTCCAAACTTTGAAAAATGCCACTGCAATTTTTGCAAACTTCGGAAAAAAGCCACTGCAATTTGCAAACATGAAAAACGCCACTCCAGACTTCGAAAAATGCCACTGGAAATGGCATGAAATGGCATTTTTCAAAGTTCGGAAATTGTAGTGGCATTTCTCAGAAACACCAGATTTGGAGTGGCATTTATCAAATTAACCCAAAACAAAAATAACTGGGCGAGCTGCTTGGTCCCTGGTGTCAGCCGCTCGTTGTGCAATTCTCTCGTTTATTGACTACGTTGACAATGGCATCGGACCTAGATGTCAGAAATCCATTAGGAGGAGCCATTTTTTTATTGGCTTGAAATAAGGAGGCACTTGCTTGCGTACTGCCATGACCTTGGCGGGTCCCTGCTGTCATCCTCTCCATGTACAATCATCTCCTGATTGTGTACGCGTCAACTTGGTAGGCTCACAAGTCAGCCTCTAAACCCGTGGAGGACAAATACAACCCATTTAAAAAATAACAGCCCATTCCATATGTTCAAACGGAAAGTTCAACATTCAGAGCAAAGTAACAGGTCTGATCCACATATAGAGTACTGAACTTCCACGTTGACAACCATCATAGCCAAGTTAACTATCTACTCCCACTAATACTCTAGTAGCATACAAGTACTAACTTACTCTTAGCTAACTAGACGATGCCGGCCGCCATCTGCGGTACACGCTAAACGCCGGCACCGGTGTCCTCCGCCTCGCCTCGGACTTGCCAGAGGTACGATAGGGCGCGTTGCTCGCGCGCATTGGCCCTTTCCATGCCGGCGTGGTCCACCGAAGCTTCGGCTTCTAAGCGGGAAACCCACTTGACGAGCTAGTAGTAAAAATCGGCGTCGCGAACGCGTGCGTGCCCGACAGCCACCAGGGCTATTTGCCGGGCGCCGGCCTCCATGTAGTCGGCCCAGTTGCGGGCGCTCTGCTCGCGACTCAGAGCGGTGCGCTGCTGCTCCATGTCCTGTTGGTGGCGCAAATCGGCGATGCGCTGCTCCTCTTCCAAGCGGTCGCGCTCCAACAACTCCTGCTCCTCCGCCAGGCGGCCGCGCTCCAACTAGTCCTCGATCTCTGCATTGCCATCTAAAGACCGATAGAATGTCTCCTCCCTCCGTCTACCTTCCGGTGAAAAACCAAACACTAGTTCCGGCGGTGACCGCCTCCGGCCTCGTCTATCGCGGATGGGCGGGGGCATGGCGGACGTGGCGAGAGAGAGGATAAGTGGCGAGCGACGTCGGGGCGGTGGGGGCTTATGAGGATAGGGCGAGTTGGGTCACAGTGCCACCAGAGAAGGCGGGGAAATAGTACTTATAGGCGGAAGGTAGCGCGACGGTCATTGGAATTCAATGCATAATTAAGCAGGCATGGCTTAGCGCGCCAGCTTGCCGTGGAAAACTAGAGAAACTGAAATTATGACTGTGCCGTCCCGTCCCGTCCGTGCTGGGTCGCACGCCGGCATGACGGTCAAACGAGTGCACTCGAATCATCTCCCTCCTTGTCAATAATGATTCCACGGATTTAAAAGGCCCGCAACAATTAAAGCGCATCTTTTTTCGCATCAGTTAGCTGCCTTAATTACGGCCGGCTGCATGCTGACACTCAAAATCGCTCGCGGCCAGTATGCGGAGCAGCATGCAATGAGTCGCAGCCGAGGGCATTAGTTGATGAACTTTAGCTGGGAGATAAGGCATTTGCGAACGTTTTCGCTGGCAGTTTCTTCAGATTTGCATGGCATTTTCTTCAGAGCAGCTTGTCAGTTTCTTCAGAGGTAGGCATTTTTATTCAAAAAACTGCCTCTTCGGATCTTGTGTCGCAACTAAAACTGCTAGGAGCGCATTAGTAGGCTAGCTAGTGATCGGTCAGTAACTTGTAAACACTGAGCGAACATAAATAAGGAACTGTTAATGCTCTCAATGATTCACAGGTCATATACAAATATGTAGCTCCAAAAGCAAAGATCAGCCACTTCGGATCTTGCGTCGCAACTAAAACCAACTAGTACGATTCCCATACATAAGATCAACATGTTAATGCATCTCAATGATTCACAGATCATATACAAATATGTAGCTCCAAAAGCAAAGATCTAGAAAAAACATCTGTTCTGCCTACTAACATGGATGCTTCTCTTGGCCAACATTCAGTACAGACTGAAAGACAAATTTGTTTGTGAAGTCTACAATTCCTCTTGCAAACGTAAGTTGTTTCACCAATAGCTGGAACCATGAGAATGAACCACACATGATGGAGGAACATCCACTGCAATATGATTTGGTCTTCTCTCGATCACACGGCGAGACTATTTTCGGAATACAAACTTTAACTTAGGCAAAATGATGCCCATTGTATAATCAGACCAAAGCAATGAAACACCTAGTGTTGGCCAATAAATAGTACAGTACTACTTTTCTGCAGTCCATGAAGTGACTATTCTTTCTGTGTCTATTTTCAAATGGCACTGCATGCAGTGACTATACTATTCTCTTGTGCAGTTCAACCAAAATTGCGGTCACTTTGTGTGTTTGCCAAATAGCAATGGGCAGACATCTCTGTGTGCACAAATATCAAGAAGCTAGTAAACATATACCCCACCTTGTATTTTCGGTTTAAACATGTCTCTTCCGCTTAGCATCTGTCATGTTTTGCACTAGACAATTTGATACAGTCATGTTTTGCCCTGGACAATTTCATACTGAATTGATTTGCTGGTTCAGAGCAGAAATATAGCGCCTATTCTTCATCAGACCAAGGATATCCATGTTCGCAGTGATGGAAGAGGTGAAATCGATACAACCGAAATTGAGCATCCAATCATTGAATCCCGTCCTGCACCTCCAATGTAGGTCCACCCTGCCAATAAATTCACATGCAAACCACTAGTATTACTATCTAATGACAGTACAAAAAGAGTAGCAAGATAGTAGCAAACCATGTACCTTCGTAATGAACAGCTCATAGTGCCACCAATTGGATATAAAGGATTGGAAGAAACACATGCTCCTAGTTGAACCAGTTGGACTTTTTGTGTAGTTCCACTAAAATCGAGCATCCCTGTTTGCATAGATATTGAAAGTGTGATTACTATAAAAGTGGCACTAGTTGAAGCATAGACTCACAAATATAAGCATTCCAATTTCTTAATGGGAAAAGGTAGCAAGACTGTTTCTAACCACCTATTTGAAGGAATAAATAAGGCAACAACGGCTGATGTCAGAAAGGCATATATAGTTCTTTCTAAAAGAATTATCGATTCTTGACCTTTCCTCTTCTTTTAAGCATATTTTGTGCAGTTCAACTAAAATAAAATGCCATCACCGCCTTGACAATTCAGTGACACTGTACAAAAGGTAATGACTTAACATTACATCATGATGTCAGGTATGTAGTCGACAGGCATTAGAGAAAAACTTACAGACCTCCTCCGATAACATAATGAACATTAATTTTAACAAAGGTGTGACTAGCTTTACCGGGATAATTTGAGTGAACTCTACACCCTCTATTCCTTAATATAAGACGTTTCCGCGGTTTAATTTAAAGTACCCAAACGTCTAGTATTTAGAAAAACAGGTAGTAGTTTTCTTGAGCACATATCTGGGAAAGCTTGCCACACTTTATTTATGTCCATACGCTAATGCAACACCATTCGAAATTTCAAATACTACAAATATACACTAATCTAGTGGCTAGTGCAACAGTAGAGTAGTTATTTTATTACAGGGTACAGTACAATGGTTTTACTGAACAGATTTCAATAAACTCTAGCACTGGAAGATTTCTATAAGAATTAACAATACAAAATGTAAAGGTAACACGTTTCAGCATTGGTATACTAGCTGTGCATGAGCATTAAACCAAATACAAAAGTCTGAAGGTAACTAGCATTATTAACTAATGACAGTATAAAACAATTGCAAACCATGTACCTCCAAGGTAAATATCATTTCGAACTCGGGGGGGCCTTAAAAATTGCTATCCCAATCTTGATAATCAATCAAACATAAAAACTTGATCGAACGAATCAAGAGAACAGCCGGAGGAGGAGGTGCCCTCTCTTGACCTTTCCTCTTGGCTTCATAATTTTTTGTGCAGTTTAACCAAAATAAAATGACATCAGCACCTTGGCATTTTGGTGACACTGTACAAAAAAATAACTTATCTCATGAAAGTGAGGTATGTAATCTATGAGCATTAACTGTGCAAAAATCTGAAGGTAGTAACAAGTTTCATCATTGGTATACTGGCTGTGCAACAACATTAGAATCCCTTAGCTGAAAAATCTTTAATACATCCGCAATCAACAGCTAACCCTGAAATAATCCAGTGACATTAAATGGCTTTGCTTAAATTTATCGGTGGCATTAGACTGAGTGCGGCATTAGTTAAATGTGGCATCACTTTAGCAGTAGCATTGCTTGACTTGACTGCCGGCGTTATATTAACAGCAAAAAAGTGACAATAAGAGCATGGGAGGCCCATTCGGACAGTGGGCGCACCAGTACGATGTACCTCCACGGACGCATAGAGTGGGGAGGGAGGTATGGTTGCCCAGAGCAACAAATATCCAGGCAACATATGTGGATTACGTCCCATTTTTGTTCTATTTAGCAACCTTTTTCCTATGTGAGGACAACAAACCAATCGACCTGGTCATTCTCTATTGCGTTGTCATGCCTTTCTACCATTCTTCAACCAAGAGACACGAGACTCGTTCCTTAGCTACTGATTTTCCCCTTTTCAACCTAGATGCGGGTTCGATGCCTACTCTCTTGGACACTACAGTCTCCCTTCCTTTCCTTATTCAACCCAGACATGGATTAGTCTGCATGAAGTAGGGTTTCCTTTAATAGTGCAAATTAAGGTTTTCGTCTGCGTGACCAACAGAGCAGAGGATAGCAAATTGGGAGGATGGTGGGGTGGAAAAAGATCCACATGCAGCGACATGGCAGATGGGGCAATAGAACAAGGGTATGGTTCGAAAAGAGGTAGCATACCCGAGGGTCGGTAGGAAGTGGCTTCGCTCGTGGTCGTCGTCCTCCGCATGCACTACGGCAGCGAGCTTGGGGACGGAGGCCATCCCGCGCGGGTGCTAGGTCTGAGAGGACGGCCTTGTCGTCAGTGCGTGACCTCGCTCGCCAACGACGAGTGCGTCAACGCTGCACGTCATTTTCTTCCCTGGCGGATCTGTGACCACCGGTGAGGAGGGAGAGAGAGGCCATCTTTTTTAGATCTAGAGAGAGGGTGATAGTGTGAGAAGCAAGTGGGCAGCCCTTAGTAAGAAAGCTCTGAAGCTCCAGCCTATATATCTTTTTATACTACTAGTACTAGAGGTGGACTAGTGGTAGAGTAGTTTATATTTTCTCTGCAAACAGTACTAGTTAGTCGTGCTTCAAAATTGAACAGCACGCCATTAAAAAAAATAAAGGTCGATAACTAATGTGGCACCTCGGGCCAACGCGGCCAGATCGCATTTTGCACAAGAAATTACACACAATGTTTCGTTGACATGTGGTCCCATTCCAACATGTCAATGAGACGACGGCGAGTCCTTTTGTACAATTTCCGAAAGGACATGTAGGCCGGGGCGCCTCTTCGTGTACCGTGGCAAACTGGCAACCGTCCATCGACTCTTCGCCTTTCCCTCTCGATTTGGAACTGCTATCGCACGCTCTTCCTCCCTCCTCCATTTGCCTTCACCCTTCCTTCTGCCATTGTTTGATCGTCTTCTCCATGGAGGAAACAAGCAGGAAACGACCCCGTTATTCTTGCCCCGATCTAAAAGATGACGTGGTGGGGGAACTCATTGATCGGTGCAACGTCATCACCTCGGCTAGCATGGCAGGTTCGTTCAAGACCATTCTCGACTCAACTAATAACATCATTACAAGGAACCCAAGGGTCCAGGAGCGGTTTGATCTCCCTTATCTTCTTTGCTATAAGCCTGTTCGCATGGGCGCGGACGACGGAGGCCTCGCCTTGTGCAAGTTGATGCCGCTTGATAATGATACGTGTGATGTCAAGATGCCATCACTTCAGGTTAAGGCCTGGGCTGGCGCAAATGGAGATTGGGTTGTTTATATTGGGTACAATTGCGAGTGGGAACTTGTGAATGTGTACACCCGTCAGCGGATTCCACTTGCAAAAATCTCTGAGTGCCCTGAGGTTGAGCACACAGATGATCTACGTACGTTCAAATACGATCATGGTGACTGTCGTCTACGGAAGATAGCAATTTCTCGAGTTCCCAACCGCTCTTGAATTACAAGAACTATCAAGTTGTTGCTATCTTCGACAAGCTTGTTGCCATCCTTCGTGGTTCTACTGGATGGATATTGCTCAAAAATCAGTTTCTGTACATGGATGAGTACTGTGATGCAATTGAATATGAGGGTCTTGTGTTTGCTGCCACCACTCGTGGCATTGTTTTTGCATAGGATCCTCGTAGTTTCGGTACGTTTGTCTTCCACCATAATTATAATTGTTTCATCCACATGCATGCGGGTTAGCAAGTTTCCCTTTACTAATTAACCTTCTTCTTGTGTTTCCAAGGTCCTGTGAACATTCCACCACCTATACTTGGAAATTTTTATAACCAAGGGGGAGATGACGATGGTGATGATCACGAGCATGAGGACGAGCAGAACTTATATACTCAGTGGCGCCTGGCAACTAATTCCGATGGATCACCTCTTCTTGTCTGTATACAGTGCACTGTGATTGTTACTACTGAGGTAGCAGGTGTTGTCTCCCATGGTCGCCCTCTCCGGACCTATTCCAACACCTGTTGCAGGGTATTCGGGATGGATACTAGTGTGCTAGCGCCAACACCTTCTCCCTGGTACAGTATTGGTAGTCTTGGAGAAAACTCGCTCTTCCTTGGACCAAACTATCCAATGATGGTTAAAGGCCATCCAGCTGCTGTTGACATAGCATTACTACCATTTATGAGAAGCAACTGTATCTATACCTCGGACATTGCGGTGGTTCCCTTCCCTGCTCCTAATATATGCCGCCTCCGCCTGGATGATCAGTCCCGCGTTGCTCTCGATATTGACAATAGCTGGCCCTTCCTAGAGCACCTATGGTTCAAAGCAACCGTTTCCAACGCCAAGGATTGGTTGAGTGGAAGTTCATTTCATTGCTTGTTATTTGTTGTGTGATGAAAACTTCAGTATTTACTAGAATGTTTTGTTGGAAATAATCTATCATCCAACATGTATCATCGTTGTCGTTGTGTGTTGATGACTTGTTGTATGTCATGAATGGTACATTTGCAAATGCGTGTCATAGACTCAATTTATGAATGGTTTTCGAGTCACTTCTTGGAGTGTGAGTACCGTAGTAGTATAGCCAGCATCCAGTTAGTATATGAAGTTGCCACATCACATAGAGCCAACCTAATATTGGAGTACCAGATCTGAGATGCCACGTGTACCAGATGAATGACTCCAAGTTCGACCACCGTGATGCTAGGTGCGAGCCGAGGAACACTGTTGGAGAGACCCCCCTCATAATTTTCTACATTGGTCGTTTGATTCATAGGATAGAATGCTATAGGATTTCCCCCCCTATGTAATCATGTTTTAATTGGCAATCTAGCATCGACTCCAAGTTTTGTTTCACTTCCTTTGATCCTACGAAGAGAGTACTTGCTCTAAATGATGTGCCGCTGCAAGAGCCGCCTATATTAATTAACCATGCTCTAAAAAGGTGGACTAGCTTTGGCTGTAGTAGTACTGTACTAGGTTAGTAGGTGACCTTGCGCTTGGCTCTTCTCCTCTTCCGGAAGTCGAACAATAATGATGGTACTGTACTACTTATGGCAATCTGACACCAAATGAACTATTGCACGTCCACCGCTTGTAAGCAAAAGTTTCTCCTCGTGCTCCGAGCCACCGCGCACGCGTTGGCGAGGGTGAAGGCATAGTAAGCAAGCTTCTCGTCATTCTGTGAGTTGACGGGACACATCAAAGTTACATATTTATTAGTACTCTCTTCAAAAAGGGCTGACCATGTCCATGGCTACCATCCCGTGCTCTGTCATTGAGTACATGCACTATTCACGTGCCATCGAGGAGAAAAAATATTGCGTAGTACTAGGTGCCATCGAAGTGCACGACTCACTTACGGACTGCATATCTCCATTTTCTTGCATGACACGCCACCTTGATGCTAGATGTCCCGCGTGTCATGGAGGCATATAGTATGATTTTGTAAAATGGAGGCATATAGATGTCCCGCGTGTCGGCAACAGGATGAACAAAGCTCATGTCTTAAATGAAAGAGTGGAAGAACATAGATTCCCGACGACCGAGAAGGAGCTACAAACCTCGGGGTGGAGCGTCTGCACTCATAATATTTTATATTATTCAGCGATATAAAATCAACCAAATCTCTCCATGTTCCTATACCATTCTATAGTATGAGAATAACTTTGAACGTAAGGCATTGATTCACTCTATCCAATGGTCATAGTTGGAAAATCCAAACAAAACCAAACATTGGATCAACTCTTTTTTCGAGATCAACTCTTTTAGTACTTAGATTGTTGCCGCCTGCCCACCTAGCCCACCTATATATCCGCTCACGTGTGATGACCACAGGAGCTATCCACTCAGATTGTATGTTAAAAAAATAAAGGTCGATAACTAATGCGGCACCTGGGGCCAACGCTGCCAGATCGCATTTTGCACGAGAAATTACACATCATGTTTCGTTGACATGTGGTCCCGTTCCAACATGTCAGTGAGACGACGACGAGTCCTTTTGTACAATTTCTGAATGGACGTGCAGGCTGGGCCGCCTCTTCGTGTACCGTGGCAAACTGGCAACCGTCCACTGACTCTTCGCCTTTCCCTCTTGATTTGGAACTGCTGTCGCACGCTCTTCCTCCCTCCTCCATTTACCTTCACCCTTCCTTCTGCCATTGTTCGATCATCTTCTCCATGGAGGGAACAAGCCGGAAACGACCCCGTTATTCTTGCCCTGATCTGAAAGATGACGTGGTGGGGGAACTCATTGATCGGTGCGACGTCATCACCTCGGCTAGCATGGCAGGTTCATTCAAGACCATTCTCGACTCAACTAATAACATCATTACAAGGAACCCAAGGGTCCAGGAGCGGTTTGATCTCCCTTATCTTCTTCGCTATAAGCCTGTTCACATGGGCGCGGACGACGGAGGCCTCGCCTTGTCCAAGTTGATGCCGCTTGATAACGATACGTGTGATATCAAGATGCCATCGCTTTAGGGTAAGGCCTGGGCTGGCACAAATGGAGATTGGGTTGTTTATATTGGGTACAATTGTGAGTGGGAACTTGTGAATGTGTACACTCATCAGCGGATTCCACTTCCAAAAATCTCTGAGTGCCCTGAGGTTGATCACACAGATGATCTACGTACGTTCAAATACGATCATGGTGACTGTCGTCTACGGAACATAGCAATTTCTCGAGTTCCCAACCGCTCTTGGAACTACAAGAACTATCAAGTTGTTGCTATCTTCGACAAGCTTGTTGCCGTCCTTCGTGGTTTGACTGGATGGATATTGCTCAAAAATCAGTTTCTATACACGGATGTGTACTGTGATGCAATTCAGTACGAGGGTCTTGTGTTTGCTGCCACCACTCGTGGCACTGTTTTTGCATGGATCCTCGTATTTTCGGTACGTTTGTCTTCCACCATAATTATAATTGTTTTATCCACATGCATGCGAGTTAGCAAGTTTCCCTTCTCTACTAATTAACCTTCTTCTTGTGTTTCCAAGGTCCTGTGAACATTCCACCACCTATACTTGAATTTTTTTATAACCAAGGCGGAGATGACGATGGTGATGATCACGAGAATGAGGACGAGCAGGGCCCATATGCTCACTGGAGGCTGGCAACTAATTCTGATGGATCACCCCATCTTGTCTGTATACAGCCCACTGCTGATGTTACTACTGAGGGAGCAGGTGTTGTCTCCCATGGTCGCACTCTCCGGACCTATTCCAACACCCGTTGCATGGTATTCGGGATGGATACTAGTGTGCTAGCGCAAACACCTTCTCCCTGGTACAGTATTGATAGTCTTGGAGCAAACTCGCTCTTCCTTGGACAAAACTATCCGATGATGGTGAAAGGCGATCCAACTGCTGTTGACACAACGTTACTACCATTTATGAGAAGCAACTGTATCTATACGTCGGACATTGCGGTGGTTCCCTACCCTGGTCGTGATATAGTAGGCCGCTTCAGCCTGGATGATTAGTCCTGCTTTGGTCTCGAGATTGACAGTAGCTGGCTCTTCCTAGAGAATCTCTTATGGTTCAAAGCAAGTGTTTCGAACGCCGAGGATTGGTTGAGTTGAAGTTCATTTCATTGCTTGTTATTTGTTGTGTGATGAAAACTTTAGTATTTATAATGTATCCTCATTGTCGTGGTGGGTTGATGACCTGTTGTATGTAATAAAATGATATGCCTGTGGAATAAACTTACTAAATTTATGAATGGCTTTCGAGTCGCTTCTCTGAATGGGTGCTGCGATGAGGCAAAAAATATATTTTCCGAATACATAATTGTACGTGCATTGCAACAGGTTATCGGATGAGGCCAATCAACAATAGTACACTATTTGTACTAGCTTCACATGCTACACTATCTCTACGTCTACGTACGTAATACAACAAGTTTTAAACTTGAGACCAGCCACCCATCCTCACAAAGAACACTTTTTAACCTAGCACAGACTCCAGGAAATTTGGCCACAGTGTGAGGTGGGCCATATGCCAATGTGTTCGCTATACGTAACCAGCACCTCGAATCCTCGATACTACTACTATAAGTAATAGGAGTAGTAGGGTGGCATGGGCCAGAACAAGCATTCACGTCCAGGACTACGGCACACGCCACCAGCACGACTTCCATCTGACACCATATTTCTTGGAGTCCATGCTACAGCAATCTCTTCAACCTCGTCGTTTCTCTAACTCCGCCATCGCGCGGCGGGCGAGGTGGGGGTTTGCCGATAGTCGGTTTCCTCAACTGCGGTCCCACTTGTAAGGCCAACTCCAACGCACGACCCCAAACGGACCTCCGTTTTGCCCGGATTCTGTCCGTTTGGGTAGGGCAATGGGGTCGTGTCTGGGCCATTTCTCGGATGTGGTGGCCGTGCGCCGAACGCGCGGATGCATCCCGGCCGCGTACATTTTTCTTTGCAAACACATATCTTTTTTTCATCATTGATTTTTTGGTACATGGAAATACATCACCAAAATTTTGACTAGAAAAGCAAGACCAAAGAAAACAAGAACCACAAGAATACATTTTAGAAGATATCCAACTTCTATAGCTGCTCCTGTAAGTTGGATTAGTGCCTTCTTGATGCTTTCATTGTTGATCTGCGGAGGCTCAATCTTGCGTGCTTCTTTCTTCTTCGAGTGTAAAGAAGTAGACGTGTCTAGCCTCTATTCTATCAACAAGTGCACTAGTCTCATCTCTAGCCTAGCTAAATGTGCTAGAACATCTATTGCGCTCTATCAATATTATCGTTGTACTCTTCTTCCCAATACCAAAACTTGCATCCATTCTACACAATAAAATTTTAAGTTAGCACAACTAGTCTAATCTGAGAGCACAACCAAAGATTTGGTCGAGTTCTTCCTCCTTTTGCCGACACGTGGGACATCCAGCATCCAGGTCGTGTCATGCAAGAAAATAGAGTGGTAGTTGAAGCCACGTGATGTGCATCTTGGGTCAAACTGTAAATAGAATCTTACTACTCTTGAGTAACTCCAAAATCGGCCACCGAAGATCTTTATTGGATTTGTTTTTCATCACCAGCACGTCGAGGTGAAAGATGTGCAGGTTCAGTGGGTCCTCTTGCGTTTTCACTGACATGTGGGACCGCATATGAGCAAACAAACGATGGGCTCCGCTCGTCTGCTGGCTGGCTGAGAAGAGAGATAGAGGAGGGCTGAGCACGGACTCCAGGAAATTTGTTCTATGTAACCAGCACCTCGATATAGTGGGGTGGCATGGGCCATAACTAGCATTCATGTCTATCAGTACGGCACACGCCACCCACACGAGTACCATCCGACACCAATTTTCTTGGAGTCCGTGCTACAGCCATCTCTTCTCCCTCCTTTTTTCTCAGCCATCGCGCGGTGGGCGGGGTGGGGGTTTGCCGATAGTCGGTTTGCTCAACTGCGGTCCCACTTGTAAGTGAAAATGCAACACAGCACGCATTCCCCTTGAGCGGCGTGCCGGACCAACCGTGTGGGGGTGCGACGCGAACACGACAGGCTTTTCCTTTTGAACTTGTAACTTGTAAAATTTGGTTCTGCTCCATGGCGCGACCGATAGATAGAAATAACGATTTTCCCTAGAGTAATGAGAAGTTTGGTTCTGGCGCGGTTCATGCATGGAGTACGTACGAAAATTATGAAGTTGATGCGAAAGGTAAGATAATTACTAGTAGTACCATATACTACTATAATACTACATGGATTTGACGGAAAGATAAAGATACATACGGATCCATCAACGACATCCTCACGCCCTAGTGCACCGGGTCACCAACCGATGTGTGAGGAGCAGCGGCGTTGGCGGCAAGCTCAACGTGCTTCTGAACAATGCCGTCCAAGGTTGCCCTGCGGTCCAAGAAGGCCAGCGTCCTATCGTCCTCCTCTTCCATGTAGTAGTCCTTGTGGATGATTTGCGCGTACACGTGGGTGATTATGTCAATGGTGTCTTGCTGCGCCAGGCGCTGCGCGGCGAGCGCGACCTCGACGTGGACATTCTCCGGCGCGACGGCGGGCAGTCGCAGGGCCACCAGTGCGTCGAAGAGGTTGTCACCATAGAGGCCGTTGAGGGTGGCAGGCATCGCAGAGCCTGGGCGCGTGGGCTGGAGCTCGTATGCCGTCTTGTCGAGTATCTTGTGAAGATACAAGCGATTTGTTGCATGACAAGCTATCTCAACCGCTTCCGCCCAAAAGTGTTTTGGAGTCTTGTACTCATCAAGCATCGTTCTTGCCTTCTCAATAAGAGTCCGGTTCTTCCTCTCAACGACTCCATTTTGTTGAGGTGTGTACGTAGCCGAGAACTCATGTGAAATCCCCTCTTCGTCAAGAAAGGTATCCACATTTGCGTTCTTGAACTCCGTTCTGTTGTCGCTCCGAACCTTCTTGATCTTCACGTCAAATTGATTTTGGGCCTTCCTAGCGAAGTTTTTGAAGATCTTTTGGACCTGCGATTTGTCATCAAGAAAGAACACCCACGTAAATCTTGAAAATCATCAACTATGACTAGTCCAAACGAGTTACCACCGAGACTCTTGTAGGCATTTGGACCAAAGAGATCCATGTGAAGTAGCTCGAGTGGTCTTCTCGTGGTCATGATGTTCTTCGCGCGATGACTTCCTCCAACTTGTTTCCCTGCCTGACAAGCACTACAAAGTCTATCCTTATCAAATATGACATCTTTTACTCCAAGGATATGATCACCTTTAATAAGCTTATCAAGATTTCGCATACCCACATGACCTAGCCTTCTATGCCACAACCAACCCTTAGAAGATTTAGCAATTAAGCAAGTTCTAGGTTGAGCCTTTTTAGTGAAATCAACAATGTAAAGATCACCTCTACGTATACCGGTAAAGACCATTTTACGATTGTCTCTACAAAACACTTGGCAATCTACTTCAGTGAATAGGACATTGAAACCGAAATCAGCAAGTCTAGAAACTGAAAGTAAATTGTACCCAAGAGATTCAACGAGCATGACATTTTGTATGGAGCTATCATGTGAGATGGCCACCTTACCGAGGCCAACCACCTTACCCTTTGAATTATCACCAAAAGTGACATATTTTCGAGGGTCATCGTTTTCAGCAAGCTCACGGAACATATCTTTATCTCCGGTCATATGATCAGTACATCCACTATCAAGGACCCATTCCTTTCCTCCAACCATGTAGCCGCGAAGATTTTCCATAAGACCAAAGTGTCTCATTGCATCATCAAGATCATAGTCACTATCATCATCATCCTCATCATAGTATCCAAGTTCAACATCATCTTGTGATTGATCAATTCCTAGAGAGGGTAATTCATTAGATAAATGATCACTTCTATGGTTATCTTTATGGATTCTAATAGCTTCGGAAATGATATTGCTAATGATCCCAACATCTCCTATGGCACGCATGAGATTTGTAAGCTCAAATAGACAATCACAAGAGCTAGGATCACTAGAATTCATCTTACTCAAGGCAATAGACTTATGGAGAATTTCGTCTAAATTTTTCAAGGAATAATCTGGAAATCGTTCCTCAAGAAATCTCCATATAGTATAGGCACAATCAAGAGTAGGCAAACTAGCAATCAAATTTTTGGGCAATCCTCTTATGATAAGATTGATAGTTCTAAGATTGCGAATCATGTCAAGATCCTCTTCGGGTGTGGGATGCAGAGGATCAATATGAGGTGCACAAGGGCTAGTAATGTACTTGTTCAAATGATATTAATTGAAAATCTCAAGCATTTCATTTTTCCACTCATGAAAATATTCTCCATCAAGAATAGGCACTCTACGTATGAGACTCCCCAAAGTAGACACATCCATCTTCCTCCAAAGGTGTTTAAACCAAGGCAATGGAGACCAATGCTCTGATACCAATTGAAAGGATCGAGAAAAGGTGTCTAGAGGGGGGGGGGTGAATAGACATTCACCAAGAAAAGTTGCAGTTTTTAATCTCTTGAGTTGAAGTGGAGTATTATCACAAGTTTAAACATTCACAATACATATCAAGCAAGCATGCAAGCATACAAAGAGTATATGAGCAGTGGAAAGTAAGGTATGCAAGTTGCAAGAATGTAAAGAGAAGGGATTGGAGGGTGCAAATGCAATTTGGAGACACGGAGATTTTTTATCCGTGGTTCCGATAGGTGGTGCTATTGTACATCCACGTTGATGGAGACTTCAACCCACGAAGGGTAACGGTTGCGCGAGTCCACGAAGGACTCCACCCACGAAGGGTCCACGAAGTAGCAACCTTGTCTATCCCACCATGGCCGTCGCCCACGAAGGACTTGCCTCACTCGGGTAGATCTTCATGAAGTAGGTGATCTCCTTGCCCTTACAAACTCCTTGGTTCAACTCCACAATCTTGACGGAGGCTCCCAAGTGACACCTAGACAATCTAGGAGACACCACTCTCCAAGAAGTAACAAAAGGTGTGTTGATGATGAACTCCTTGCTCTTGTGCTTCAAATGATAGTCTCCCCAACACTCAACTCTCTCTCACAGGATTGGATTTGGTAGAAAGAAGATTTGAGTGGAGAGCAACTTGGGAAGGCTAGAGATCAAGATTCATGTGGTTGGAATGGAATATCTTGACCTCAACACAAGTGTAGGTGGTTCTCTCTCAGAAAATATGTGTTGGAAGTGTAGGCATGTTCTGATGGCTCTCTCCATGAATGAAGAGTGGGTGGAGGGGCATATATAGCCTCCACACAAAATCTAACCGTTACACACAAATCACCAAACTCGGTGGGACCGAATCATGAAACTCGGTCGGACCGATTTGGTTCATAATGTGACCGTTAGGCATTTCGGTGGGACCGACTGGATCAACTCGGTGGGACCGATGTGCTAGGGTTAGGGTAAATCCAAAACTCGGTTTGACCGATTACTCAAACTCGGTGGGACCGATTTGGGTAATAAGTGAAACAGAATGTTGGCCAAGCAAACTCGGTGGGGCTGGTTGCAAATCTTGGTGGGACCGAAATTGTTGCAACAGACAACAGAGAGTTTGCAAGCCCATCTCGGTGAGACCAAGATCCCATCGGTGAGACCGAATTGATTAGGGTTTCTGGCAGTGGCTATGTCAACTAAACTCGATGGCTCCGGATATGAAATTTCGGTGGGGCCGAGTTTGACTTTTTGGATTAGGACATATGTGGAAGTGAGAAAGTGGTTGAGGGCTTTGGAGCATATCACTAAGCATTTTGAGCAAGCAAGCCATTAAGCAACACCTCATCCCTTCTTAATAGTGTTGGCTTTTCCTATAGACTCAATGTGATCTTGTATCATTAAAATAGAAAATGTAGAGTCTTGTGCTTTGAGCTTGAGCCAATCCTTTGTCCTTAGCATCTTGAAGGGGTTCCACATCCTCTTGTCCATGCCACTCCATTTTTGAACTTATCTGAAACATACTAGGTAGAAGCATTAGTCCAACAAGAGATATGTTGACATTAATTACCAAAATCACCCAGGGAGCACTTGTGCTTTCAATCTCCCCCTTTTTGGTAATTGATGATAACATACATCAAAGCTTTAGATAAAGATATAGAGAGCAATAAGCAAAGCATTGGAAAGACATGTAACATGCGTAGGCTCCCCCTTCATGTATGCAAACATGTAAATATGAAACATAGGAGCATGTGAATGCATAAGCATGACAGAGTAAGCCATGTGTTACATGTATCTTGGCTATATGCATTAGAGCAAATGAAGTGAATATAGGAAATGTACCTTCATGCCCATGAGTCCTTCTTGCAAACAGTATGTACACCAGCAAGAAATCCTCATACACATGACTGTGATGCATATACTTACCATGTGGTCTTGAGTTGGCTTAATAAGGAATGAGCCTGAGTAAACAAGGTTAGACAACACAAATACACCTACTAGCCAGAGCAAACAAGAGAAACAAGACTGGGATGACATTTATAGAGTGAGTACTGAGTACCCCATTGGGTATAGACATGTCCCCAAAGGTAAGCATATGCAATAAAATCAGAGATTTCCTTCCCTTAGATGTCTTGCTCCCCCTGAATCTTGCATGGGATATTGGGAGAAGATAGGGAATAGAAAATCAGAGCAAAAGAAAAACAACATAATTAATGCAAGCAATCAAATATGAACATGTCTTTCCCCTCTTAAACACATGTAATTTCTCTCCTCTTGAACACCAAGCATCTGAGGTCTGAGGTTTCTTACACACACTCCCCCTGAGTATCCTCTCCCCCTATAGAAATGATTAAGCGTAGAGCTTTCATGTGATCCCTCTCTCCCCCTTTGACATCAATTTCCAAGAAGGGCACTTCTGGATTTTTGTTTTATTGCAAAAGGGTTTGGTCCTTGAGTCACAGAGCAAAGCAGCATGTTGCATGATACGTCTCCAACGTATCTATAATTTTTGATTGCTCCATGCTATATTATCTTCTGTTTTGGACATTATTGGGCTTTATTATACACTTTTATATTATTTTTGGTACTAACCTATTAACCGGAGGCCCAGCCCAGAATTGTTGTTTTTTACCTATTTCAGAGTTTCGCAGAAAAAGAATATCAAACGGAGTCCAAACGGAATGAAACCTTCGGGAACGTGATTTTCGGAACAAACATGATCCAGAGGACTTGGACCCTACGTCAAGAAAGCTACCAGGAAGCCACGAGGTAGGGGGGCGCGCCCTCCACCCTAGTGGGCCCCATGTTGCTCCACGACGTACTCCTTCCTCCTATATATATACCTACGTACCCCCAAACTACCAGATACGGAGCCAAAAACATAATTCCACCGCCGCAACCTTCTGTACCCGTGAGATCCCATCTTGGGGCCTATTCCGGAGCTCCACCAGAGGGGGCATCGATCATGGAGGGCTTCTACATCAACACCATAGCCTCTCCGATGATGTGTGAGTAGTTTACCTCAGACCTTCGGGTCCATAGTTATTAGCTAGATGGCTTCTTCTCTCTTTTTGGATCTCAATACAATGTTCTCCCCCTCTCTTGTGGAGATCTATTCGATGTAATCTTCTTTTGCGGTGTGTTTGTTGAGACCGATGAATTGTGGGTTTATGATCAAGTTTATCTATGAACAATAGTTGAATCTTCTGAATTCTTTTATGTATGATTGGTTATCTTTGCAAGTCTCTTCGAATTATCAGTTTGGTTTGGCCTACTAGATTGATCTTTCTTGCAATGGGAGAAGTGCTTAGCTTTGGGTTCAATCTTGCGGTGTCCTTTCCCAGTGACAGTAGGGGCAGCAAGGCACGTATTGTATTGTTGCCATCAAGGATAACAAGATGGGGTTTATATCATATTGCATGAGTTTATCTCTCTACATCATGTCATCTTGCTTAAAGCGTTACTCTGTTCTTATGAACTTAATACTCTAGATGCATGCAGGATAGCGGTCAATGTGTGGAGTAATAGTAGTAGATGCAGGCAGGAGTCGGTCTACTTGTCTCGGATGTGATGCCTATATACATGATCATACCTAGATATTCTCATAACTATGCTCAATTATGTCAATTGCTCAACAGTAATTTGTTCACCCACCGTAAATACTTATGCTCTTGAGAGAAGCCACTAGTGAAACCTATGGCCCCCGGGTCTATTTTCCATCATATTAATCTCCCGACAACAAGCTATTTCTGGCGCCATTTTTATTTTACTTTCTATACTTTGCTTCTTTATCATAAAAATACCAAAAATATTATCCTATCATATCTATCAGATCTCACTCTCGTAAGTGACCGTGTAGGGATTGACAACCCCTTATCGCGTTGGTTGCGAGGATTTATTTGTTTGTGTAGGTGCGAGGAACTCGTGCGTAGCCTCCTACTGGATTGATACCTTGGTTCTCAAAAACCGAGGGAAATACTTACGCTACTTTGCTGCATCACCCTTTCCTCTTCAAGGGAAAACCAATGCAGTGCTCAAGAGGTAGCAAGAAGGATTTCTGGCGCCGTTGCCGGGGAGGCTTACGCAAGGTCAAGTCAAGATTTGGACTCCCGACAACGAGCCATTTCTGGCGCCGTTGCTGGGGAGTCTACGCAAAAGTCAACATACCAAGTACCCATCACAATCTCTTATCGCTCGCATTACATTATTTGCCATTTGCCTCTCGTTTTCCTCTCCCCCACTTCACCCTTGCCGTTTTATTCGCCCTTTCCTCCGTCCAATCTTGTGTTACCATGTGCCTTTTTTTGCTTGCATCTTCGCTTGCTAAGAGTTTATGGATCCTCATCCACTTGCTAATCTCTTTAAGAGATCCAATTATGATGAACCTATTGCTAGTGAGTTGAGTGCACTATATTATCTTTATGAGGTTTTGCTTGAAATTAGTGAATCTGAAAATTGTGATGAAGTACTTTATGAAGCGATTCACGATAGATCTTTTAATAAAAAGCATGATTGCAATGATTTTTTTATAAATTCTATTGATGTAAATTATGCTAATAATATGCAAAACCCTAAGCTTGGGGATGCTTGTTTTGCTATGTCCTCTACGTGTTGCAATGATCATGATTGGGGTGATTCTTCTTACGATCTTGAAAATTTACTTACTCCCCATGATGAATATGAGATTGATAATAATTTTTGCAATAATATTGAAAGTGGGTAAGATCCCACATATTTGGAAAATGTTCAATCTTATGATTTTTTTTTTAAAAAGTGGGTTTGGAGAGGTCATGACTTTAGTTAATGTTGATCCCACTATTTTGGAAGAGTGTCAACTTCGCATGCATGTAGATCGTGTTGAAAATATTTTATGTGATAGATATTTTGTTAAATTTGCTTATGATCCCACATGTAATTATTATGAGAGAGGAAAATATGGTTGTAGAAATTTTCATGTTCCTAAATTACCTCTCATTATGTTGAGATTGCTATTATTTCTTTCCTCTTCCTTGCATATGCTAGTTTTTTCTTGCTATGATAATTTGTTTTCCTATAAGATGCCTATGCATAGGAAGTATGTTAGACTTAGATGTGTTTTTTTATATGCTTTATGATGCTCTCTTTGTGCTTCAATTCTTGTATTTCATGTGAGCATCATCGAAATTATCAATGCCTAGCTAGGGGCGTTAAACGATAGCGCTTGTTGGGAGGCAACCCAATTTTATTTTTAGTTTTTTTCTTTTTGCTTCTGTTTAGGAATAAATATTTGTTCTAGCCTCTGGTTAAATGTGTTTTTATGTTTTAATTAGTGTTTGTGCCAAGTTTAACCTATAGGATCTTCTTGGATGATAGTTATTTGATCTTGCAGAAAATTCCAGAAACTTTCTGTTCACGAAAATAATTGTTAAAAATCACCAGAACGTGATAAAATATTGATTCCAATTGCTGCTGATCAATAAACAAATTATCTAGGTCTTCCTATTTTGTCTGAGTTTTTGGAGTTCTATAAGTTTGCGGTAGTTACAGATTGCTACAACCTGTTCTGTTTTTGACAGATTCTGTTTTGTGTGTTGTTTGCTTATTTTGATGAATCTATGGCTAGTAAAATAATTTATAAACCATAGAGAAGTTGGGATACAGTAGGTTTAACACCAATATAAATAAAGAATGAGTTCATTACAGTACCTTGAAGTGGTCTTTTGTTTTCTTTCGCTAACGGAGCTCACGAGATTTTCTGCTGAGTTTTGTGTTGTGAAGTTTTCAAGTTTTGGGTGAAAGATTTGATGGATTATGGAACAAGGAGTGGCAAGAGCCTAAGCTTGGGGATGCCCATGGCACCCCCAAGATAATCTAAGGACACCTAAAAGCCAAAGCTTGGGGATGCCCCGGAAGGCATCCCCTCTTTTGTCTACTTCCATCGGTAACTTTACTTGGAGCTATATTTTTATTCACCACATGATATGTGTTTTGCTTGGAGCGTCTTGTATGATTTGAGTATTTGCCTTTTAGTTTACCACAATCATATTTTCTGTGCACACCTTTTGAGAGACACACACATGATTCGGAAATTATTAGAATACTCTATGTGCTTCACTTATATCTTTTGAGTTATATAGTTTTTGCTCTAGTACTTCACTTATATCTTTTAGAGCACGGTGGTGGATTTGTTTTATAGAAACTATTGATCTCTCATGCTTCACTTAGATTATTTTGAGAGTCTTAAATAGCATGGTAATTTTCTTAAATAATCCTAATATACTAGGTATTCAAGATTAGTAAAAACTTTCTTATGAGTGTTTTGAATACCAAGAGAAGTTTGATGCTTGATGATTGTTTTGAGACATGGAGGTAGTGATATCAAAGTTGTGCTAGTTGAGTAGTTGTGAATTTGAGAAATACTTGTGTTGAAGTTTGCAAGTCCCGTAGCATGCACGTATGGTAAACGTTATGTAACAAATTTGAAACATGAGGTGTTCTTTGATTGTCCTCCTTATGAGTGGCGGTCGGGGACGAGCGATGGTCCTTTCCTACCAATCTATCCCCCTATGAGCATGCGCGTAGTGCTTGGTTTTTGATGACTTGTAGATTTTTGCAATAAGTATGTGAGTACTTTATGACTAATGTTGAGTCCATGGATTATACACACTCTCACCTTTCCATCATTGCTAGCCTCTTCGGTACCGTGCATTGCCCTTTCTCACATTGAGAGTTGGTGCAAACTTCGCCGGTGCATCCAAACCCCGTGATATGATACGCTCTTTCACACATAAACCTCCTTATATCTTCCTCAAAACAGCCACCATACCTACCTATTATGGCATTTCCATAGCCATTCCGAGATATATTGCCATGCAACTTTCCACCGTTCTGTTTATCATGACACGTTCATCATTGTCATATTGCTTTGCATGATCATGTAGTTGACATAGTATTTTTGGCAAAGCCACCGTTCGTAATTCTTTCAGACATGTCACTCTTGGTTCATTGCATATCCCGGTACACCGCCGGAGGCATTCATATAGAGTCATACTCTGTTCTAGTATCGAGTTGTAATCATTGAGTTGTAAATAAATAGAAGTGTGATGATCATCAGTTTCTAGAGCATTGTCCCAAGTGAGGAAAAAAAGAGAAAGGCCATAAAAAAAGAGAAGGCCCAAAAAAATGAGAGAAAAAGAGAGAAGGGACAATGTTACTATCCTTTTACCACACTTGTGCTTCAAAGTAGCACCATAATCTTCATGATAGAGAGTCTCGTGTTTTGTCACTTTCATATACTAGTGGGAATTTTTCATTATAGAACTTGGCTTGTATATTCCAACAATGGGCCTCCTCAAGTGCCCTAGGTCTTCGTGAGCAAGCAAGTTGGATGCACACCCACTTAGTTTCTTTTGTTGAGCTTTCGTATATTTATAGCTCTAGTGCATCCGTTGCATGGCAATCCCTACTCCTTGCATGAACATCAATCGATGGGCATCTCGATAGCTCATTGATTAGCCTCGTTGATGTGAGACTTTCTCCTTTTTTGTCTTCTCCACATAACCCCCATCATCATATTCTATTCCACCCATAGTGCTGTATCCATGGCTCACGCTCATGTATTGCGTGAAGGTTGAAAAAGTTTGAGATTACTAAAGTATGGAACAATTGCTTGGCTTGTCATCGGGGTTGTGCATGATCAGAGCATTCTTGTGTGACGAAAATGGAGCATGACTAAACTATATGATTTTGTAGGGATGAACGGCCATGTTATTTTGAGAAGACATAATTGCTTAGTTAGTATGCTTGAAGTATTATTATTTTTATGTCAATATTGAACTTTTATCTTGAATCTTTCGGATCTGAATATTCATACCACAATTAAGAAGAATTACATTGAAATTATGCCAAGTAGCATTCCACATCAAAAATTCTGTTTTTATCATTTACCTACTCGACGACGAGACGGAATTAAGCTTGGGGATGCTTGATACGTCTCCAATGTATCTATAATTTTTGATTGCTACATGCTATATTATCTTCTGTTTTGGACATTATTGGGCTTTATTATACACTTTTATATTATTTTTGGGACTAACCTATTAACCGGAGGCCCAGCCCATAATTGCTGTTTTTTGCCTATTTCAGAGTTTCGCAGAAAAAGAATATCAAACGGAGTCCAAACGGAATGAAACCTTGGGGAACGTGATTTTCGGAACGAACATGATCCAGAGGACTTGGACCCTACGTTAAGAATGCTACCAGGAAGCCACGAGGTAGGGGGGCGCGCCTACCCCCCTGGGCGCGCCCTCCACCCTCGTGGGCCCCACGTTGCTCCACGACGTACTCCTTCCTCCTATATATACCTACGTACCCCAAACTACCAGATACGGAGCCAAAAACCTAATTCCACCACCGCAACCTTCTGTACCCATGAGATCCCATCTTGGGGCCTGTTCCGAAGCTCCGTCGGAGGGGGCATCGATCATGTAGGGCTTCTACATCAACACCATAGCCTCTCCGATGATGTGTGAGTAGTTCACCTCAGACCTTCGGGTCCATAGTTATTAGCTAGATGGATTCTTCTTTCTTTTTGGATCTCAATACAATGTTCTCCCCCTCTCTTGTGGAGATCTATTCAATGTAATCTTCTTTTTCGGTGTGTTTGTTGAGACCGATGAATTGTGGGTTTATGATCAAGATTATCTATGAACAATATTTGAATCTTCTCTAAATTCTTTTATGTATGATTGGTTATCTTTGCAAGTCTCTTCGAATTATCAGTTTGGTTTGGCCTACTAGATTGATCTTTCTTGCAATGGGAGAAGTGCTTAGCTTTGGGTTCAATCTTGCGGTGTCCTTTCCCAGTGACAGTAGGGGCAGCAAGGCACGTATTGTATTGTTGCCATCGAGGATAACAAGATGGGGTTTTTATCATATTGCATGAATTTATCCCTCTACATCATGTCATCTTGCTTAAGGCGTTACTCTGTTTTCATTAACTTAATACTCTAGATGCATGCTGGATAGCGGTCGATGAGTGGAGTAATAGTAGTAGATGCAGGCAGGAGTCGGTCTAATTGTCTCGGACGTGATTCCTATTGCTACCTCTTGAGCACTGCGTTGGTTTTTCCTTGAAGAGGAAAGGGTGATGCAGCAAAGTAACGTAAGTATTTCCCTCAGTTTTTGAGAACCAAGGTATCAATCCAGTAGGAGGCTACGCGCGAGTCCCTCGTACCTACACAAAACAAATAACTCCTCGCAACCAACGTGATAAGGGGTTGTCAATCCCTTCACGGTCACTTACGAGAGTGAGATCTGATAGATATGATAGGATTATATTTTTGGTATTTTTGTGATAAAGATGCAAAGTAAAATAAAAGCAAAGCAAAAAGTAAAGGAAATAACTAAGTGTTGGAAGATTAATATGATGAAGATAGACCCGGGGCCATAGGTTTCACTAGTGGCTTCTCTCAGGAGCATAAGTATTTTACGGTGGGTGAACGAATTACTGTTGAGCAATTGACAGAATTGAGCATAGTTATGAGAATATCTAGGTATGATCATGTATATAGGCATCACGTCTGAGACAAGTAGACCGACTCCTGCCTGCATCTACTACTATTACTCCACTCATCGACCGCTATCCAGCATGCATCTAGAGTATTAAGTTAATGAAAATAGAGTAACGCCTTAAGCAAGATGACATGATGTAGAGGGATAAATTCATGCAATATGATAAAAACCCCATCTTGTTATCCTCGATGGCAACAATACAATACGTGCCTTGCTGCCCCTACTGTCACTGGGAAAGGACACCGCAAGATTGAACCCAAAGCTAAGCACTTCTCCCATTGCAAGAAAGATCAATCTAGTAGGCCAAACCAAACTAATAATTCGAAGAGACTTGCAAAGATAACCAATCATACATAAAAGAATTCAGAGAAGATTCAAATATTGTTCATAGATAATCTTGATCATAAACCCACAATTCATCGGTCTCAACAAACACACCGCAAAAAGAAGATTACATCGAATAGATCTCCATGAGAGAGGGGGAGAACATTGTATTGAGATCCAAAAAGAGAGAAGAAGCCATCTAGCTAATAACTATGGACCCGAAGGTCTGAATAAACTACTCACACTTCATCGAAGAGGCTATGGTGTTGATGTAGAAGCCCTCCATGATGGATGCCCCCTCCGGCAGAGCTCCGGAACAGGCCCCAAGATGGGATCTCGTGGGTACAGAAGGTTGCGGTGGTGGAATTAGGTTTTTGGCTCTGTATGTGATCGTTTGGGGGTACGTAGGTATATATAGCAGGAAGGAGTACGTCGGTGGAGCAACAGGGGGCCCACGAGGGTGGAGAGCGCGCCCTGGGGGGTGGGCGCGCCCCCCTACCTCGTGGCCTCCTGGAAGCTTATCTTAGGTAGGGTCCAAGTCTCCTGGATCATGTTTGTTCCAAAAATCACGCTCCCGAAAGTTTCATTCCGTTTGGACTCCGTTTGATATTCTTTTTCTGCGAAACTCTGAAATAGGCAAAAAAACAGCAATTCTGGGCTGGGCCTCCGGTTAATAGGTTAGTCCCAAAAATAATATAAAAGTGGGTAATAAAGCCCAATATTGTCCAAAACAGTAGATAATACAGCATGTAGCAATCAAAAATTATAGATACGTTGGAGACGTATCACCTATATACATGATCATACCTAGATATTCTCATAACTATGCTCAATTCTGTCAATTGCTCAACAGTAATTTGTTCACCCACCGTAAATACTTATGCTCTTGAGAGAAGCCACTAGTGAAACCTATGGCCCCCGGGTCTATTTTCCATCATATTAATCTCCCGACAACAAGCTATTTCTGGCGCCATTTTTATTTTAGTTTCTTTACTTTGCATCTTTATCATAAAAATAACAAAAATATTATCCTATCATATCTATCAGATCTCACTCTCGTAAGCGGCCATGTAGGGATTGACAACCCCTTATGGTGTTGGTTGCGAGGATTTATTTGTTTGTGTAGGTGCGAGGGACTCGTGCGTAGCCTCCTACTAGATTGATACCTTGGTTCTCAAAAACTGAGGGAAATACTTACGCTACTTTGCTGCATCACCCTTTCCTATTCAAGGAAAAACCAACGCAGTGCTCAAGAGGTAGCATTGCACATGATGCTGGTAGAGGACAAGAATCATTGAGTGGAGCTAGAGCAAAAAGACTGTAGAAATAGCTGGCAAGTTGTCTTTCCTGTAGTGAAATCAGTAGCACCGAGTTGTGTGCTTCGGTGGCACCGAGAGAATTTGGTTGGGCCGAAGAAAACATACCGGTGTGACCGAGTTCATCACAGTAAAACACTTGTCACCTCAGCTCACTACGTACTTTAAGATCTAACAAGGATTTGCAAGGAATTGGTTGAAAGATTTGCAATGAATTGGATGTAGAAAATGCAGAACAGAAAAGATCTAAATGAAGTTTTTTTTGAAAGAGGAAACTCAAATGCATGAGACAAATGCAAGAGGAAACACAAGAGAACTTCATCTAGAATTGGGCGGTGACAAAGTCACCTATGTTAGAGTATATTGACTTAGGAGTCAAGTGAGATCACTTGATATTTGGTCATACTCATTGTTTAAGCTCAAAACGGGGTTACCATTTTTCGTTTAAGCTTCTTGATGTATTCACATCTTGTTGAGTTGCTTTATCCCATGACTTGGAGTAAAGCTTCTCTAAGATGGAATAGCATTACCTTGGGCGGTGGTGTTGATCTTGATCATGTAGTCGAACTTGCGTGGGTTGCTCAAGGTTGATGTAGCTCATCAAGAGTTGGGAGCACCACTTGGAGTTTGAGTTCATCTTCCTACATGGGTTAGCTTTGCAAGGAAGAGCACTTGTGTATCCAAAATGACAATCATAAAATTTAACATAGAATGAGTCAAAGGATATATTTGAGGGGTTTTGTGATTCCTTGACTTCAACCACCATTGTATAGAGACTTGGTGATGTAGAGATTGCTCAATATGTGAGTGAGTTGCAATCTCATGGATTTAGATTCATCCAAGTACCTACAAGGGTTAGATAGCATGCAAGGGTGCAAAAGTATCCAAGACATATAGATAGCATCATGAAAGAAATATCAAGGATTAGTCAAAGGATCATGCCTTTCATGTATCCAAATGGAGTTCCTACTCCAAGTTTGAAGCATCAATGATGTTCAATTCACCTCTCAAACAGCAAAAGACTTTCTCATCAAGCGGTTTGGTAAATATATCCGCTAATTGCTTATCGGTGCGAACATGCTTAAGATTAATGTCCCCTTTGGCAACATGGTCTTGAATGAAATGATGACGAACTTCAATATGTTTAGTTCGAGAATGTTGCACGGGATTGTGAGCAATCTTAATAGCACTTTCATTGTCACACAGCAATGGAACATGTTTCACATATATCCCATAATCTTTAAGAGTTTGGGTCATCCAAAGTAATTGAGCACAACATGAACCAGCGGCAATGTATTCCTCTTCGGCGGTGGATAAGGATACCGAGTTTTGTTTCTTGGAGGACCAAGACACAAGAGATCTACCAATAAATTGACAAGTACCCGAAGTGGACTTTCCATCCACCTTGTCTCCGGCATAATCCGAATCGGAGTAGCCACCAAGATCAAAGGAAGACCTCTTAGGATACCAAATGCCAAAATTTGGTGTATGTATTAAGTATCTCACTATCCTTTTCACAGCCTTAAGATGACATTCTTTAGGTGCCGCTTGATATCGTGCACACATGCACACACTTAGCATAATATCGGGGCGAGAGGCACATAGATATAACAATGAACCAATCATAGAGCGGTAAACTTTTTGATCAACCGGTTCACCATCTTTGGTCAAATCAAGATGTCCACTAGTAGGCATGGGTGTAGACATACCTTTGCATTCTTGCATATTGAACTTCTTGAATAAGTCCTTGGTGTACTTTGTTTGAGAGACAAAGGTACCTTCCTTAGTTTGCTTGATTTGCAAACCGAGAAAGAATTTGAGTTCACTCATCATAGACATCTCAATCTTCTCCGACATTAGCTTTCCAAACTTCTCACTAAAATGAGGGTTAGTCGAACCAAATATAATATCATCAACATAAATTTGGCACACAAATAGTTCTCCATTAACCCTTTTAGTAAAAAGAGTAGAATCAATTTTACCAATTTCAAAGCCTTTTTCAATAAGGAACTTGGTCAAGCATTTATACCATGCTCTAGGAGCTTGTTTAAGACCATAAAGGGCTTTGTGAAGTTTTTAGACATGATTAGGTTTCTTAGGATTGACAAAGCCGGGAGGTTGCTTAACATAAACTTCCTCCTCAATTTCACCATTTAGAAAAGCACTTTTAATGTCCATTTGGTACAAGGTGATATCATGGTGATTAGCATAAGCAAGTAAGACGCGAATGGACTCAAGTCTAGCAACGGGAGCATATGTCTCACCATAGTCCATACCTTCGACTTGATAGCCTTGGGTGACTAGGCGTGCTTTGTTGTGGACGATTGACCATCTTCATCTCGCTTGTTGAGAAATACCCATTTGGTACCAATGATGTTGTGGTTGTTGTCAGGCTTCTCGACCAATGTCCATACTTGATTTCTCTCAAAGTTGTGTAGCTCTTCATGCATAGCGTTTATCCAATCTGGATCTTCCAATGCTTCTTCAACCTTTATAGGTTCAATGCTAGAGATGAATGAGTAAAGTTCACAAAAATTAGCCAAACGAGTTTTAGAGCGAGTTATTCTCCCGATTTGGATATCATTGTAGATTTGCTCGACGGGATGATCTTTGGCGATTCTTGCTTGAACTCGTGGAAGTTTTGGCTTGGCTCGGGGTGGAACATCTTCTTCATCTTGTTCTTCTTCTTGGCCTTCTTCATTGTTGACGTTGTCATTCTCTTGTCGTGGTGGAGAAGGAGGTTGTTGATGTTCATCTTGGTGTGTGTCGTGGAATTGTCACGGCAGATGTCCTTAGTGTCAGGACTTAGTCGCGAGGCCAATGCATCTATGTGGTAGCTTGAGAGGGGTTGAGCGGGATCGAGAGACGCAACACAAGACAAGGATTTAGACAGCTTCGGGACCCGGGAAACATCATCCCGTAACAACCCTACATGTTGTTTGTGGCTAGGTCTCATTATCCTCACGAGGGAGTCGCCGGTAAACCGGCTCTTTGTGTCTAGCCCTTGAGATTGTTGCTTCTTGCCTGTCTCTCTTTGGGGAGCCCTGCCCCTCCTTATATAAATTGAAGGGGCGGGTTACATGTGGAGTCATATTAGGATTAGGACTAGTCTACCTTCTAATACAAACCGGATACAAGTCCGGGTCTTAACTCCTTGTAAGGTAAATATTCTTCATGCATTTCCTCTTAAACCGGCCTACCATTAACATAAGCCGGCCTTTTGGGCCTTGGGCCTTGTCATTCGTCTGCCGCCCGCCAGGTTACCAGTGCGTCATAGTGTTCAGGCAGGTTGCTTGTAAACCGTCTGGTCAGGGCGGGTCGCCAGTGAATCGCCAAGTGTCAACCGGGTCTCAAGTAAACCGCCAAGCCCGGCCGGGTCATATTTTCGGCCGGTTCATACCGCGGGGTATATCCCCGACATTAGCCCCCGGTTTAATTTGGATTTATCCATGTTAAACTGATCCTGTAAAACAAACACAACAACAAATTTCACAGGTTGTGCTCTGGGTTAAATATTTTGTAAACCGACACCTGATCATCCTTAAGTCCCTGTCATTTCCTCCTTCTAGAAAATCTGGGTCAGTAGACCAGCTTCATAATAAATTTGCTTGTAGAAAAAATATTGTAAATAAAGAATCCATTTGACTCGGCCTTCAATGCTCTGATTTGACAAAAATATTGGTCTTCAAACATTCAACTGATATCAGCCAGTTTGAAAACGTAGAACTTGTCGGTTTATCATTGCCAAAATTGCCGGGTTATAAAAACTGATGATCCCGGGCCATGACCGTTTATAGACGCCGGGTTATGATTGTTGCCAACGCCGGGTCACACAATTAATCTTCCTAATTTGCCCAAAACTGAGAATTTGAAGATGTTCCTCCTTTACATGCATATTACCTGTAGCCCCCAAGTCTTAAGAGGAGAACATAGTGATAGCTTAAGACTTGTTTCAATATAAATGTTGCAACCTTGAAGAAATCCAGATTGTTTATCTCAGTCACTAGTCACAACTAAATACTCCATATTATGTAGCCCCCAAGTGTCGGGTTGTCATGCTTGCAGCGACCTGGGACTTGTAAGTGCCTGATGCTCAAAAAATTTCAACCAGTGTAGCCCCTAAGGGCCGGGTCATTATGTAATAATGAGCAGGGACTTTATAAATATGATCATGTAGATTGAACAGCAACTAGTAACCCCCAAGGGCCGGGTCAGTAAGATAATATTGAGCTAGGACTTTGTATATACTTCTTTGAAAAGAACATCATATGATGTAACCCCCATCATGGGGCTTGAACCCACGTCCACAAGGTTAAGAGCTTTGTGCTTTACCAACTGAGCAGTGGACCCTTCAATATAATGGACTAAGACTTGTGTACCTTGAATTGTTGATAGGAGCAATTGGTAGCCCCCAAGGGCAGGCTCATTACAATGTGATGAGTCGGGTCTTCAATAAAGTGAGCAAAAAATATTCTTCATGCCTTTCCTCTTAAACCGGCCCACCATTAACATAAGCCGGCCTCCTGGGCCTTGGGCCTTGTCATCCGTCCACCGCCCGCCGGGTTACCAGTGCGTCATAATGTTCAGGCAGGTTGCTTGTAAACCGTCTGGTCAGGGCGGGTCGCTAGTGAATCACCAAGTGTCAAGCGGGTCTCAAGTAAACCGCCAAGCCCGGCCGGGTCATATTTCCGCCCGGTTCATACCGCGGGGTATATCCCCGACAGTGTGCTTCCTCGTTTTCTTCGTCTTGGTGTGTCCCACTTGTGGATGCTTCCGTATCAATTCTTGGTTCGCCTTGTCGTGAGGTAGAAGCTTCCACTTGGACGGACGAGGTACTCTCCTTCACCTCCGTTGGATGAATCTTGCCAATAGACAAGTCTTGGATTGCTTCTGAAGGGTCTTTGTCTCCTACATCAATTGGCAATTGCTCTACTTGCGAGCTGTTAGATTCATCAAACTTCACATCTACCGTCTCTTCAACCTTTCCGGTGAAATTGTTGTAGACACGGTAAGTGTGAGAGTTTGAGCCATAACCAAGTAGGAACCCTTCATGAGATTTAGGAGCAAATTTAGAACGACGATGCTTATCAAGAATGTAGCATTTTGAGCCAAATACTCGAAAGTATCCAACTTGGGGTTTGTTACCGGTGAGGAGCTCGTATGCCGTCTTGCCGAGTAGCTTGTGAAGATACAAGCGATTTGTTGCATGACAAGCTGTCTCAACCGCTTCCGCCCAAAAGTGTTTTGGAGTCTTGTAATCATCAAGCATCGTTCTTGCCATCTCAATAAGAGTCCGGTTCTTCCTCTCAACAACTCCATTTTGTTGAGGTGTGTACGTAGCCGAGAACTCATGTGAAATCCCCTCTTCGTCAAGAAAGGTATCCACATTTGCGTTCTTGAACTCCGTTCCATTGTCGCTTCGAACCTTCTTGATCTTCACGTCAAATTGATTTTGGGCCTTCCTAGCGAAGTTTTTGAAGATCTTTTGGACCTGCGATTTGTCATCAAGAAAGAACACCCACGTAAATCTTGAAAAATCATCAACTATGACTAGTCCAAACGAGTTACCGCCGAGACTCTTGTAGGCATTTGGACCAAAGAGATCCATGTGAAGTAGCTCGAGTGGTCTTCTCGTGGTCATGATGTTCTTCGCGCGATGACTTCCTCCAACTTGTTTCCCTGCCTGACAAGCACTACAAAGTCTATCCTTGTCAAATATGACATCTTTTACTCCAAGGATATGATCACCTTTAATAAGCTTATCAAGATTTCGCATACCCACATGACCTAGCCTTCTATGCCACAACCAACTCTTAGAAGATTTAGCAATTAAGCAAGTTCTAGGTTGAGCCTTTTAGTGAAATCAACAATGTAAAGATCACCTCTACGTATACCGGTAAAGACCATTTTACGATTGTCTCTACAAAACACTTGGCAATCTACTTCAGTGAATAGGACATTGAAACCGAAATCAGCAAGTCTAGAAACTGAAAGTAAATTGTACCCAAGAGATTCAACGAGCATGACATTTTCTATGGAGCTATCATGTGAGATGGCCACCTTACCGAGGCCAACCACCTTACCCTTTGAATTATCACCAAAAGTGACATATTTTCGAGGGTCATCGTTTTCAGCAAGCTCACGGAACATATCTTTATCTCCGGTCATATGATCAGTACATCCACTATCAAGGACCCATTCCTTTCCTCCAGCCATGTAGCCGCGAAGATTTGCCAAAAGACCAAAGTGTCTCATTGCATCATCAAGATCATAGTCACTATCATCATCATCCTCATCATAGTATCCATGGTCTACATCATCTTGTGGTTGATCAATTCCAAGAGAGGGTAATTCATTAGATAAATGATCACTTCTATGGTTATATTTATGGATTCTAATAGCTTCGGAAATGATATTGCTAATGATCCCAACATCTCCAATGGCACGCATGAGATTTGTAAGCTCAAATAGACAATCACCAAAGCTAGGATCACTAGAATTCATCTTACTCAAGGCAATAGACTTATGGAGAATTTCGTCTAAATTTTTCAAGGAATAATCTGGAAATCGTTCCTCAAGAAATCTCCATATAGTATAGGCACAATCAAGAGTAGGCAAACTAGCAATCAAATTTTTGGGCAATCCTCTTATGATAAGATTGATAGTTCTAAGATTGCGAATCATGTCAAGATCCCCTTCGGGTGTTGGATGCAAAGGATCAATATGAGGTGCACAAGGGCTAGTAATGTACTTGTTCAAATGATATTCATTGAAAATCTCAAGTATTTCATTTTTCCACTCATGAAAATATTCTCCATCAAGAATAGGCACTCTACGTCTGAGACTCCCCAAAGTAGACACATCCATCTTCCTCCAAAGGTGTTTAAACCAAGGCAATGGAGACCAATGCTTTGATACCAATTGAAAGGATCGAGAAGAGGTGTCTAGAGGGGGGGGGGTGAATAGACTCTAATCAAGAAAATTTGAAGTTTTTAATCTCTTTAGTTGAAGTGGAGTATTAGCACAAGTTTAAACATTCACAATACATATCAAGCAAGCATGCAAGCATACAAAGAGTATATGAGCAGCGAAAGTAAGGCATGCAAGTTGCAAGAATGTAAAGAGAAGGGATTGGAGTGTGCAAACGCAATTTGGAGACACGGAGATTTTTTATCCGTGGTTCTGATAGGTGATGCTATCGTACATCCACGTTGATGGAGACTTCAACCGACGAAGGGTAACGGTTGCGCAAGTCCGCGGAGGGCTCCACCCACGAAGGGTCCACGAAGAAGCAACCTTGTCTATCCCACCATGGTCGTCGCCCACGAAGGACTTGCCTCACTCGGGTAGATCTTCACGAAGTAGGCGATCTCCTTGCCCTTACAAACTCCTTGGTTCAACTCCACAATCTTGACGGAGGCTCCCAAGTGACACCTAGCCAATCTAGGAGACACCACTCTCCAAGAAGTAACAAATGGTGTGTTGATGATGAACTCCTTGCTCTTGTGCTTCAAATGATAGTCTCCCCAACACTCAACTCTCTCTCATAGGATTGGATTTGGTAGAAAGAAGATTTGAGTGGAAAGCAACTTGGGGAAGGCTAGAGATGAAGATTCATGTGGTTGGAATGGAATATCTTGACCTCAACACAAGTGTAGGTGGTTCTCTCTCAGAAAATATGTGTTGCAAGTGTAGGCATGTTTTGATGGCTCGCTCCACGAATGAAGAGTGGGTGGAGGGGTATATATAGCCTCCACACAAAATCTAACCGTTACACACAAATCACCAAACTCGGTGGGACCGAATCATGAAACTCGGTCGGACCGATTTGGTTCATAATGTGACCGTTAGGCATTTCGGTGGGACCGACTGGATCAACTCGGTGGGACCGATGTGCTAGGGTTAGGGTAAATCCAAAACTCGGTTTGACCGATTACTCAAACTCGGTGGGACCGATTTGGGTAATAAGTGAAACAGAATGTTGGCCAAGCAAACTCAATAGGGCCGGTTGCAAATCTCGGTGGGACCAAAATTGTTGCAACAGACAACAGAGAGTTTGCAAGTCCATCTCGGTGAGACCGAGATCCCATTGGTGAGACCGAATTGATTAGGGTTTCTGGCAGTGGCTATGTCAACTGAACTCGGTGGCTCTGGATATGAAATTTCGGTGGGGCCGAGTTTGACTTTTTGGATTAGGACATATGAGGAAGTGAGAAAGTGGTTGAGGGCTTTGGAGCATATCACTAAGCATTTTGAGCAAGCAAGCCATTAAGCAACACCTCATCCCTTCTTAATAGTATTGGCTTTTCTATAGACTCAATGTGATCTTGGATCACTAAAATAGAAAATGTAGAGCCTTGTGCTTTGAGCTTGAGCCAATCCTTTGTCCTTAGCATCTTGAAGGGGTTCCACATCCTCTTGTCCATGCCACTCCATTTTTGAACTTATCTGAAACATACTAGGTAGAATCATTAGTCCAACAAGAGATATGTGGACATTAATTACCAAAATCACCCAGGGAGCACTTGTGCTTTCAACGTGTCATACACCCAAAGGCAGGTGCCGTAAGTCAATGAAGCCGCGTCCCCCTCCGTGCCTGTGCATGCTTTCAATGACTTGAGACTACCAAACATCACATGCAATGGTTAGTTCATTGCATGTAATCCTATTAAGTAGCAAAAATACATTAAGTTATCTCGCCGATAGGAATAAAACAATACACCATGTATTTATTTACAGAGGGAGTAGTACATTTTTTGTGACATGCATTACTAGATATTGCTATACAAATACTAAATCCAGATGGACGTGGTAGTACTACTAAATCCAGACGGTGGTGCTAGTACTAGTAGTAGTACTACCAATGTAGTAGCACTATACTACATGTTGGTCAAATTATTACGTGCTGCTCCTCACAGTGAAGTGACAAGACCCTACGCCGGAGATGACACCTGAGTATAGGCGCCTTGTTCGGCATACCATAGTCAGCCTTACCGTCTGCAGTCACTATCATCATGGCTGTAGACTGAGCCTGCTTACAACTAGCCGTGTTCAACATAATTTCCCGTGCGTAGATGCCCGTGCATTGCACGGAACACCAAGATTGGGGGGTGGACGGCACCGGTAGCGGCTATCGCGCCAGATTTTTCCATGGCCTTCTAGATGTGGTGGGGAGGAGATAAGGCTGATTGTGAGAGGCAAGGAGTTGTTTGTAAATAGGGAACAAGTGTGGGCATCTTTTTGCAAAACTGGAGAAGTTTGGTTTGTATGCGTCAGATCTAGATCCGACGGCTATTGGTGAAAGATGACAGGCACAACATCATCACCAACTCAGGACCTGTTTGATTCGCGGGATTTTGAAAACGCAGGCATAGGACACGACAATATTACAAGTTTCAAACTGATATTACAAATGTTAGGAGTAATGCTGCACCTACGAAGAGGGAATTACTAGGAAGTTTACGTAAGAACTTTCGTTACTTTAGGTGGATGCAACATTATCGTACAAACTAAAATCCACCGCCCTGACAAGTCACTAATGGGAAAAATAAGTTTTCGAGTCTCTAGCCACTTGATGTTTCAAAAACAAATTCAGCTTCTGCAGAGACTTTGTCATTTAGGCTTAGACGCTTGCGGTGATCAGCACGCCATTCATTGTTGCGCCAGAGAACGCCAAACCTCATTACCTTGAGCACACTTGCCTCCAGAACAAAGAACCTGACCAATTTAATCTCAGATGTGCTGCCTCGGTAGTCGATCAAATCAATTTCTGTAAGATGGAGATGAAGGCATTCGATGAGATTGTTATAGTGCAGCACATTTTTGACTTTGGGGTCTTTTTTATCTGCAAAAGAAGAGAACATATTAGAGCAGCTGGTTGTATAAGATTGCCATGTCATCAAGAGGTACCAATATCATTCGCTTATATGAAAGGGTTGGCTATCTAGTGATATTTTTTCACTCTCTCTCTTTCTCTTTCCTCTCATTTACCTAGGAGTACGAGAAGAGCTTGGGCTTTTGTTGCCTTCCACTATGTGGACGATGCCATATTTCGCAAAAGTATGCCACATAATACGCATCGATGTCAAATCAAAAGATTTTGGCACCGCTCTCGCGATGTGAGAGAGTTGGCACCGCTGTGCACACAGACCCACATCTATAAACAAATCAATCAAACCAACTACACCAGCCTCTCACTCTCCCAAACAAGTGTTTTTTTATTGCGTAAGTCCTCTCTCTCTCTCCCATGCAAGTGTTTTTTCATTGCGTGAGTTAATTTGGCACTGGAGCAAAGTCGGTGATCCAGATTGGGGCACCGGGTGAGCAATGGAGGGGTATCGATGCCAAATGCATCACAAGTGAATTTGGCACGTGTTTTGGCCTACATAGTGGAGGGCCGTTATAGCCCACTTTTGTACCACCTCTTATTTAGTATAAAATTTTGACCATATATTTATGTAAGAAAATGCCAATGCATGTCACTAAAAATTACACCATTTGAAATTATGTTCAAATACGAATCCAACGATATAGTTCTTAGTGACATGCATTAACATTTTTTCAGTTAAATCTATGGTCAAATTTTGATACTACAAAATAGGAGAGTAAACCAGGACGGAGGTAGTACTTGTTCTTAGGGTAACCATAGAGTTACTGGAGTAGTCTAAGTTACTTTCCACTATGACTAGCCTAGGCTACTATAGTAGTACAACAAAAAAACGATGCAGGTGATCACGTGAGAAAAAATACTAAAAACATTTCTTTCGATGCAGTGCGTAGATGCAGTTTTGAACACTACACTTGTCATCGTAATTTGGGAAAATTACGAAAAAATTGAGCTACGTTGTGATTACCGTTTACTAATGGGAAAGATTTTTCACCTCGATGAGTAGCTTCTCTCTGCACGGAAAGCATGTAAGGAATCCAACAACTTGATCCAAATTGGGGCCGATAGATTTTATTGCAAAGATCTTCACTGTGCGCATAGACTGGGTCAAGCTTGTGGGAATCATTTTCTGGAAGACAGTCATAAATACATCAAGAAGAAATTTAAAAATGTGAATTTCAAGAAGACGGAGAAGAAGATGAGTGTTGTACCTGAATGATTATGGATCCAATAAAGAGTTCGGAGAATTTGGCAGACGAGTGCACCAATGCTGTTAATTTTGGCGCGTCAATGACCCTGATTTTTGTTGGACCTTCTAGATCCGATACAAGCAATCTCTCAAGGAAAGGCGCATTCTCAATGAGCATAATGTGGAACAGCTGGAGTGATCTCTTCCCAATTGATGTCTTGTTGCGGGGCTAGCAAGACACATAAATCCATCGGAGATTCGTCGAGGCGATGTGGAGGCTAATGAACCCGTGGATCTGCTCGAGACGAAGGTACTCGAGCGTAGTACAGCTGCGGAGCAGGTGCTCCATAGCCTTCTTCGAGATGACAACGTCGAAGAGGTCGAGCTGCTTGAGTTGAGGGAGAAGAAGGGCGGGCGCGGCATTAATCTGGGGAAGATAGCTGAAGCTGAAGCTGGCGCGATAAAGCATTGGCGCGAGGCGTAGCGCGGGGCGGGGGATAAGAACCACTCGTCGAACTTGGGTTGAACCGTGCAGTTGGTACTGAACATGCGGATGTCAAGGCATCTGGCTGGCCCAGGGTGTGATGAAAGGATCTTGGAGACTGCGGCCATGCATTTGCAATCCCCGTCGCAGAGGCAGCTATCGACGGTGAGGTTGAGGGGGACGCAGCGCCAGAGGGGGCGCCACTGCCGGGAGAGCAGGGCGGTCCGCACGGCAGATTTGGTGGGAGGAGGACGATGATGACGAGCAGCAGGTCGTCGAGGAGGCTCCTGATGAAGTCCAGGCTCGCCGGATGTTGTTTTGGCTCAAGCCGCCTCCGCTTGTTGGCTGCCTCGCCGTCCATCTCAACCCGCGACGACGCTGGTGTACACGTGTGCTGGTATGTGTTGTGTGCTGGGTGTGCGCGAGTGCGTCCTTCTGTGCATGCCGCCACGCCGTGGTGAATTGTGCGCGAGTGCATCCTCCACGCGGAAGAAGTGTGTCCTCAATGTGCCCTCAATTTACTAGCGTGCGGGGTGCTACCTCGAGTGGTTTCAACTTTGTTTACTTCACCGCGTGTCAGATGGGCCTCTAGCTTACTTATTTTCACCCACTGCCACATGGGCCAGCACAAGAAGATACAGAACACGAGCTGACAAGGCAGCATGTGGACTGGTTGACCGGTCAACTAAACAATATACGGAGCTATACGCTGACACAGTTAGCGTATAATCCGTCGGTATAGAGTGTTCGTGTGAGAGGGGAGGCCCGTGAGAGATAGCAGAGAGAGAGAAAGAGCTACTCCCTCCGTTCGATAATGTAGTTCCAACATTTTTTTAAAAGTCAAACATTTGAAACTTTGACCAAGTTTATAAAGAAATTACTTATATCTACAATAACAAAGATAAATGATAGTATGAAGTAAGTACATGTTGTGATGAATCTAATGATCGTTCCAGATGTAAATGTTTTTCTCCACATATACCTGGTCAAACTTTTCTGAGGTTTGACTTTTCAAAACATCCATATGCTTATGGACGTGAGAGAGTCCCTAACTAGAGAGAGAGAGAGAGAGTGACATAGAAAGAGTGAGTGAAAAAAGTGTGTGTGCGTGTGTGAAAGAGACATGGACAACAGTAGATAAAAGTCGAGAAAAACGTGTGTGTCTTATGCAAACATATCACACATGCATCTTCGACAACGGAAGCAAGGTGAGGAGATAGTGTGTGGTTGTTTGCAACTGAGAGAGCAAGACCCCTAGCATGTGGCCAAGAGGGGTCTGACAAACAAGGGAGAGAGGTCGAGAGAGACGTATGGAGAAAATGCAGACATGGGGAGGAGAGAGTGTATGTTTGTCATAGAGAGATCCCCTGGAGATCGTGATGGGACTACATGGGTGGGAGATCGAGTGACAAGGTGTGTGTGCGATAGAAGATACCCCGAGAGATATCGAGATAGACGTATGGATGGAAGGAGACAATACGTGTGTTCCTGATGGCTAGTGAGAGATAATCATACTTAGGGGGGGAGTGCTTGCGCCTATGGAGTGAGGGATTATGGTACTTATTAGGGGGTGCGTGTCACATAGAGAGAGAACAAGGGCAGAGAGTGTTGGATGGGTCTATATGTATAGCGTGAGCGAGACATGTGTATGTGTGAACCAGGGAGATATAAAGTTTGAGAGAGATTGAGGAGCCCCGATAAGGCTGAGTGGTGCGTCAGATAGCCGAGAGGGGGAAAGAGATATTCCATCTGCTCGATAATGCAATGCATGTAATTTTTTTAGAAGTCAAACTTTGGAAACTTTGATCAGGTTTACACAAATGTTATTTATATCTTCAATACCAAAGATACATCATACGAAACTACATCTCATGGTGAATCTAATGGTATATGTTTGCCGTTCTAGATGTAATTGTTTTTCTCCACGTACATGCCCAAACTTTGTGATGTTTGACTTTTCAATAAATCAATATGCTATGGAACGAGGAGAGTGCCTAAGTCGAGAGAGATCAAGTGCATGTGAAGGAGAATGAGTAAGTGTGCCAAAAGAGTATGTGTGTGAAAGACAAGGTGACAACAAACGATAAATTAGAGAGAGTGTGTTTTTTTCTTAGGCGAACATATCACGCATGCATCTCCGAGATAGAAAAGCGAGGCGAGGAGATACACGAAGATAGCTAGTGTGTGATTGTTTGCAACGGAGAGAGAAACCCCGATAGCACATGTCCAATAGAGGTCTGGCCAACAAGGAACAAAGGTCGAGAGGGACACATGGAGATCATGGACGCATGGGGAGGGCGAGAGGGTGTGTTTGTGATAGAGAGACCCCCTCAAGATCGTGAGGGGACTATATGGGTGGGAGATCGAGGGAGGTGCGTGTGCGATAGAAAGATGCGGCGAGAGAAATCGAGATAGACCATGCACATGTTTGTGATGGAGACTAAGATTAGCTAGTCATATACATATAGGGGGGACTGCGTGTGCCTACAATTGAGTGAGAGACCATCATACTTGGCTAGCTAGGCATGAGATTGTGTGTGTGCGTGTGAGATGGAGAGAGAACGAGGGAGAGAGATAGAGTTTTAGATGGGCCCATCGAGTGTGTCGGTGTACAAAAAGAGGGGCACGCTTTTGTACCCCTTTACCTGTGCACGGGCAGTCGGAGCCGCGCCCACGGTCACGCCAAGCAGAGCAGGGGAGGTGAGCCAAGTTAAGACTGAAGCCCAAGATAATCAGAGCAATGCCAAGGCCAAGACCACAAAGAGCAGAGGGACGGAGTAGGTTTCCCCCGGCAAGACCCTTGCCGGGGCAACCTCAGCAGGCCCGGCAAGATCCTTGCCGGGACAGCTCGCCCCACACCAACGAAGCGGGCCACCCTTGAGCCCGCGGTCTCCAACATCACGTGGGCCAGGGCTTGGGAGGCACCTCCATGGTGGCATGCAGATCTTTGTGAAGACATATTCAAGATCAGATGAGGATTAGAAGACGACGATTCACCGCAAGATCGTTGCCGAGGAAGGCCACCAGACCCCCGGCAAGGCCCTTGCCGGGGACGACAGCGCGCCATGGCAAGACCCTTGCCGGGCCACCCGGCAAGGCCCTCGCCAAGGACGCAAGCGGGGCCACCGCCAGGCCCGCACCAACCAAGCTTCCACCACTGTTCACATGCAGCTGCCAGCCCAACCAGCTGGGCGGGCATCTGCGTGGCAACATACAGCTCCCAGGCCAACTCATCGAGCGCCTGCATGGCGGCATGCAGATCTTCGTGAAGGCTCCGCCACTACGCCACCTAAGCTGCCTGCCTGCCTACATGGCACCACGCACCTCACTGGCCAGGGCGCGTGTCAAGGCGAGGAGGAGCGGCGACGGACGGGACGGGCCTCGCCCCCGTCCCCAATAAAGCAAGAGGACACCTAAGCTACGCATTAAATGCGTCTTGTCCTGTAATACGAGCGATAAGCTCAGGGCACTGTACGCCTTTCCACCTCCTGTGTGCCACTGTGGCAGCCCCTTCCGATTATAAAAGGAGGCCCATGGCATACTGGAGAAGGATTCGGCTCTTTCGAACCACGCACTGACCACAGCTAGTTCGAGAGCTCAAGAACTCTCTAAAATACACCCACCAAAGCAGGACTAGGGTTTTACGCATCCTCGTGGCCCGAACCTGGGTAAACGATCCTTGTGCTGTCTACTAGCCCTGCTCTTCTCGCAACCCTGCACCCCGGCAACCGTAGTATGGATTCTTGTGATCCCATGGGTGTCATTCCACACCGACATCTTTGGCGCGCCAGGTAGGGGGCACAATTGTGAGAATCTGGTCTAGTAGTTAGCCTAGCAGTTCTTCGTCGCCATGGCTCCTAAGAAGAAGACGGCCACGGCGATCGGCTCATTGGTAGGCGAACGGCCCGTGCCGGAGCGGACAAGCAGTGGACCGGTCGCAGACAGGACCCGGGCCGTGGCCCGCGAGCACCAGCATCACTCAGGCAGTCGGAGCCTGGCGAGCGGCATCGTTCGCGCACCAGACGACCGGCTACACATCGTTGGATCCCAAGACGGAGTTGGGCCCCCCGCAGGTGGCGCGGGGCCCTCCAGGGGTGCTGTTGTGCCACCTCCGGGCGGCGCAACGACCTTCAGGACGCCCACACCGGCGACCACCGCGCGTTCTTCCCATGGTGTGCGCGCCGAGCAGCGTCACCACATTGGTGACCATGGGCACCGCCGTGGGAAGAGCCCTGTGCGTCATCCGCAAGATGAAGGGCTTCAGCACGCTCGCCGAAGCTCTGGCAAAAATGGCACGCAGCCGCTGGGTCGTAACGGGCCTCCTTCTAACATAGTTAGAAGTCGAAGCGCGCCGCGATCCACGCAGCTGTTGCCGCAGCCCACACCAGCAGAAGCTTTGGCACGTGCGCAGCTGCTCCTTGACTTCCCTCCTGCTGTGGAGAAGCTCGACGAGTGGAGGGCCACCATCCGGAGCCTCGTCGCCATCGCCAACAAAGACGATCCGCGACCGGCGGGGCCCTCGGGTCGGCGCTCCACCGAGCCACCACATGCTGGCGCTGGGAGGACCGGGGGAGCTGCGGTCACAGTGCACTCTCCTCCTCCTCGCCCGTCACCGCGGGCGTCGGCCCATCGTGACGACGCTTGTGATAACATCTCCATAGCGTCGTCCGACCCGCGGACCCTCCGCGACCAGCGCCAGGTCCTTCGGGAACAAGCTCATGAAGACGCTCGAACCACCGTCGAGCGTCGGCGCGAAATGCGCCGCCAGTCGGACAAGCGGGCGGGACCCGCTATGGACCACCCGGCACCGGGGGGCTCCGGCGGCCTACCTTACGTGGTGGGCTGCCCGGCCTTTACCCGTGAGCTGCGGCAGTTCCAGTGGCCGTCCCACCGCACGTTCAAGCCCGACGTCGGCGAGAAGTACACTGGCAAGACCCATCCGTCCGAGTTCCTCAGCATCTACACCATCGCGATGCAGGCTGCTGGGGCTCGCGACGACAAGGTGCTTGCCATCTATTTCCCGCTGGCGCTCAAGCCCAATGTGATGTCTTGGTTGATGCACTTGCCGGTGGATTCCATTTCTTCTTGGTCGGATCTGTGCCATGAGTTCGTTGGCACCTTCACAGGAGGCCACCAAGCTCATGGCCAGGCCAGTGATCTGCATATCATTCCCCAGAAGGAAGGGGAGACCCTGCGCAAGTACATCCGGAGATTCAGCCGGGTGCAGTACAACATCACCGACGTTCATCCCGCCGCTGTGATTAGCGCGTTCCACCAGAACGTGCGCAATCGCAAGATGCGCGAAGAGCTGGCGATGACCAAAGTTAAGGATGTGGCCGAGCTCTACGTTCTGGCCGATAGGTGCGCCCGGGCTGAAGAGGGAAGGAAGTACCCCGGCGAAGACGCCGGCGCGGAAACCGACTCTACCGATGAAGATGCCCTACCCCGACGAAGAAGGGCCGGCGTCGCAACAGGAAACACAAAGGCAAGGCCGTGCTTTCCGTTGAGGGATCTGACGACACCGGTGCCGGCAAGAAGGTCAAGGCAGACGCCCCCGGCAAGGAGATTGCCGGGTGCGCCGCCTGCCGGGCCTTGGAATCCACCGCACCAAGGGCCACGACCTCCAGAACTATCGGCAAGTCGAGCTGCTTGTTGAGAAGCAAAAGGCTGAGTACGAGAGGCGGGACAAGGAGAAGGACCAGTACGGCGCGGAAGGGTCCGGCAAGAAGCGTGGCGGCCAAGGAGGCCGCACCGGCAAGGACAACCAGCAAGAGAGGCCCGCCCGGGGCCGCGACAAGAAACAAGAAGACGATGACCACGACGAGGACGACGAGTCTGGTGAGCAAGGGTTCCAGAAGGCTACGGAGGCCATGTGCGTCAATGGCGGCGCCTCGCTGCATACCTCTCACCGCCAGCTCAAGCAGTGGGCACGTAAGATTATAGCAGCAGAGCCGTCGTTCGACGCATAGAAGCCGCTGAAGTGGTCCAGCACGCCCCTCATCTTTGACGCCGAGGACCACCATGACCGCACTACCGCGGTCGAGTGTTTGCTATTGTTGGTCTTAGCAACGATATGCAACCTCAGGGTGAACAAGATGTTGGTTGACGGCGGGGCCGGCCTGAACCTGATCTCGCCTGTCGTGATCAAAAAGTTGCAAATCCCTGATGGAGACCTCGAGGAAACAGGCACGTTTGAAGGGGTCAATCCGGGGAGGAGCCAGCCGAAGGGAAAGGTCACACTGCCCGTGACATTTGGAGGAGAGTTGAACTACAGGACGGAGAGGATCGTCTTCGACGTGGCCGAGATCCCCTTGCCCTACAACGGGATCCTCAGCCGCCCGGCACTAGCCAAGTTCATGGCGGCGTCACACTACGCCTACAACATGCTAAAGATGCCCGGGCCGTTGACCATCATCTCCGTCCCCTCCGACAAGAAGGACGCGCTGATCTGCGCCAACCAACTCTACCGGGAAGCCGTTGCAGCAGCTGCCGTCAAGGCACCTGCTCCTGCCGCTGAAGGCCCGGGAGGGAAAAAGAAGCCCGGCAAGACCTCTCGCACCCACTCCGGCAAGCGCACCTCCTTGGAGTGTTGTGCTACCGTCGAGGACGTGCCAGAGAGCTCTACCCACAAGAGCAAGAGATCCAGGGCCGAGCCGCCGCAGACCAAGAAGGTGCCCGTCAAGGAGGATGGCACGGGAGGGGCCTTCACCATAGGCTCCACCCTCGACAGCAAATAGGAAGGCGCGCTCGTCACCTTCCTGCGGGCGAATGTCGACGTGTTTGCATGATAAGCATCCGACATCCCTGGTGTTCCCAGGGAGGTGATTGAGCACCACCTAGCTGTCTGCCCCCACGCGCGGCCCGTCAAACAGAAGGTCAGAAAGCAAGCTCTGGAGAGGCAGGAGTTCATCATAGAAGAGATTAGGAAGTTGGAAGCGGCAGGTTTGGTGAGAGGAGTGCTCCACCCGACGTGGTTGGCCAATCCGGTAGTGGTGCGCAAGGCGAATGGGAAGTGGAGGCTGTGTATTGATTACACAGATATCAACAAGGCTTATCCTAAGGACCCCTTCCCGTTGCCGCGCATCGACCAGATTGTTGATTCCACAGCTGGGTGTGATCTGTTATCATTCCTCGATGCCTACTCAGGCTACCACCAGATCTTCATGACAAGAGAGGATGAAGAGAAGACAGCATTCATCACCCCATGTGGTACGTATTGCTTTTTACGGATGCCTTTCGGGTTGAAGAGTGCTGGTTCAACATTCGCAAGGGCAGTCCAAATTGGTTTTGAACCTCAGCTCCATAGAAATATGGAGGCATACATGGATGACATTGTGGTCAAAACCAAGGACGGGCCAACTCTTGTGCAAGATCTGGAAGAGACATTTACCAAACTGCGCAAGATCAACCTCAAGCTGAACCCTAAGAAGTGTGTCTTCGGCGTTCCATCCAGCAAGCTTCTCGGGTTCTTTGTGTCACAGTGCGGGATCGAGGCGAACCCAGACAAGATCAAGGCTATTGAGCAGATTGAGGCGCCTAAGTGGATCAAGGATGTGCGACGGCTCACCGGCTGCGTTGCCGCCATGAGCCGATTCATCTCCAAGTCCGCCGAGCGCGCCCTTCCTTTCTTCAAAATCTTGAAGAAGGCAGGCCCAATGGAATGGACCCCAGAAGCCGAGGCAGCATTGCAGGACCTGAAGAAATACCTTTCCTCCACGCCAATACTGGTTGCGCCTAAACCACAAGAGCCGTTGCTGCTGTATCTGGCGGCGACGAATCAAGTGGTCAGCGTCGCGCTGGTGGCACAGAGGAAGGTCAATGAGGAGGCAGTGACGGCGGTAGAACCAGCAGATGACAAGCCCAAGATTCCCCCGGCGGGGCCTGGTGCCGGCAAGGCGAGGTCCCAGGCAGAGTCTGATGCCCCCGAGGCGGTGCCCGCGCAGTCAAGTGAGGTGGTGTAGAAGAAGAAGATGATGCAGCACCCGGTTTACTTTGTTAGCTCCCTCTTGCAGGGAGCTAGATCGAGGTACTCCGGTGTGCAGAAACTGCTCTTCGGCCTCCTTATGGCCTCGAGGAAGCTGCGTCACTACTTCCAAGCCCATGAGATCACTGTCATCACCCGCCTCCCATTGCAACGGATACTGCACAACCCAGATGCGACTGGAAGGATTATGGAATGGGCCTTGGAGTTGTCAAGCTTTGGTTTAAGGTTTGAAAGCACCTCGACAATTCAGAGAAGTGTCTTGGTGGAGTTCATTGCAGAATGGACCTTGACGCCTGACGAAGAAATCCAGGAGACCACTCTCCTCGGCAAGGAAGCAGACCGCGACTGGATCATGTACTTTGATGGGGCTTTCTTGCTGCAAGGCGCCGGTGCCGGTGTGCTGCTCGTCGCACCCACCGGAGAGCACCTCAAGTACGTGATCCAGATGCACTTCCCCAGGGAGATGTCCACCAACAACACTGCTGAGTACGAGGATTGCTTGCCGGTCTCAGGATCGCGGCAGACCTCGGGGTTAAGAAGCTCATCGTCAGGGGTGACTCGCAGCTTGTTGTCAAACAGGTCAACAAGGATTATCAGAGCCCATTGATGGAAGCTTACGTAGATGAGGTGAGGAAGCTGGAGGAACGCTTTGATGATATCCAAGCGGAGCACATCCCCCGAGCGGAGAACGACACCGCCGATTACCTGTCAAAGCGTGCCGCATTCAAGCTACCTGTGGAACCGGGTACCTTTTTGCTCCGGCTAACTCAACCATCCGTCGAACCATCAGCAGGGCAGAATAAGCGGAGAAAGTCAGGTCCCAGCAAGTACTTTCCTACCGAGCCCCCTGGGGCCGCCGGCAAGGGTGCTGCCGCGGACGCTGAGCCTGCCCAAGAGCAACTGGCTCCGGCAGGGCGTCAAACCCTGGCCGTAGAGACAGCCGCTCCCATGGTGGAAGAAATGCCTTTGGCCCTTGCCGTCGAGCCCCAGGCTCCGGCATGGGCACAACACACCGTCCAATTCCTCCAAACAGGGGAGCTTCCTGAGGAGCAGGAAGAAGCGGAAAAAGTAGCCCGTCGGTCCGCCCTGCACCAGTTCGTCGATGACGTCCTATACAGGAGAAGGCCAAACAGTGTGAAATTGAAGTGCATCCCCCGGGAGGAAGGACTGGAGCTGTTGGCAGAGATACATGGAGGCATATGTGGCTCCCACATAGGGTCGAGGGCCCTTGCCGGGAAGGCGTTCCGGCAAGGTTTCTTTTGGCCCACCGCCCTCCAGGATGCGACGGCACTATTAACCAAGTGTGAAGCGTGCCAGTTCCATTCAAAGAAGCTTCATCAACCAGCTCAAGCCCTTCAAACAATCCCTCTCTCCTGGCCATTCTCGGTCTGGGGGCTCGATATACTGGGCCCTTTCCCCCGCGCTGTCGGGGGCTTTGAGTACTTGTACGTCGCAATCGACAAGGTCACAAAGTGGCCGGAAGTGGAAGCAGTGAGAAAGGTGACTGCTCAGTCAGCCGGCAAGTTCTTCAAGGGACTGTTTGCCGTTTTGGTGTGCCAAACAGAGTCATCACCGGCAACGGCACGCAGTTCACAAGCCACGCCTTCATGCAATACATTCAAGACCTCGGTAGCAAGGTCTGTTTTGCTTCCGTGGCACACCCACGGAGCAACGGCCAAGCGGAGAGGGCAAATGCTGAAGTGTTGCGAGGCCTGAGAACGAAGACCTTTGACAAGCTGCACAAGAGTGGAAGGAGCTGGATTGATGAGTTGCCGGCGGTTCGTTGGTCGCTCAGGACGACACCAAATCAAGCCACCGGCCAGACACCTTTTGCCCTGGTATACGGGGCAGAAGCAGTTCTCCCCACGGAACTCATATACGGGTCACCTCGAGTGCTTGCTTATCATGAGCTTGAGCAAGAGCCGTTGCGCCAAGATGACGCGATGCTCCTTGAGGAAGATCGTCTTCGGGCGGCTGTGAGAGCGGCACGCTACCAGCAAGCCTTGTACCGTTATCATAGCCACAAGGTTCATGCCCGAAGCTCTGAGGAAGGCGACCTTGTTCTTCGGTGCGTTCAGTCGGCCAAGAATTCCAACAAGTTGACGCCGAAGTGGGAAGGCCCTTATCGGGTGATACGAGTCACCAGGCCTGGCGCAGTCCGCCTGGAGACCGAAGATGTCGTCCCAGTGAGCAACTCCTGGAACATCGAGCATCTTCGTAAGTTTTACCCATAAGGTGTGGCTTGCCGGGCTTCCCGGCAAGCCACCTTTTGTACAAGCTTTGCCGGCAAGGCATGTGACCCTTTGTACAAAGCCAGGCGCAGACCGTGAGCATAAATAAATGAAGCGCTGGCGCCCTAAGTCATAGCATGCATGCTAGGTCGAGTCTCTTCCTTGGTTAGGGTTGATAGTGCTTAGTGGCGACTAACCCCTAGCCTAGAGGTCGAGTGCGCGTCTATCTGTTCCTTTTCTGTCTTCCTTTGGTTCACAGGGCACATGAGCACTTCTGCTGAGCTACTTGGAGAAAAGGGAAACGGACCGGCATCCCAACCCCGGCAAACCAGAGTTGACGGGGGCTACAAGCACAAGGATCCAACCGCGGCAAGGCAAGGTTGCCGGGGGCTGCAGATCCAGATAAGTCTTTTATCCTCTGTCATGCATTTCGGAACAGGACTGGGGCATGTGAAACCTCGTTTTTGTCTCTAGGCTGCCGTGCTCCCCTTTTTCCTATACCTAAGGATTATTTCCTCGGTCCGGATTTGGTTGTAGCCGCGGCGGCAAGGAGGTAGAATGAGGAGCCTAAAGCCCACTTCATCCCTGCCTCCGCCAAGAGCGCGAGAACGGTTGAGTGGAGTGGGGGGACGGCAAGGCCTGTTGCCGGGCAAAAAACGTTTATCTTAAACAATAACAAGGATTCGCTCCTTGTCGCGGGATTTACCCACGAACGAAAAACCCGGCAAGCATCCCTTTTTCATTAAAAACAACCCATACAGGTACAGTTCGTACGAAATGAAAAACATGAACAAAGGGGATTACAAGTTCTAAATTTAACAAAGGCCCGCAGGCTTACAGATTAAAAAAGAGATAAGGTGCCCGTGATCCCTTTCTTGTCCCTCTCCTCAGGAGGCAGGTCAAGGAGGCGAGAGGGCAAAAGGTGCGCCTAGGCGAGCTACGAGTAGCAGAAAGCACCAAGAGAACACCTCGGAAGCCGCCCACGGGTGGGCCGGTGATGACGGTGCCGGGAAAGGAGCTGGAAGATGAGGCGGCAAGACCGGCAATACGCGATGAAGGCGTCGGTGCCCGCGTACTCCAAGTTGACGGCCTTGCCGCCCGCCCTCTTCCTCTTCCGCAGCCTCCCGACGCCAGCCGACCAAGGAGACGGCCCCGAGAAGTTCAAGGAGCTGGCCCCACCCCCGGCAAAACCCTGCCGGAGGAGCGGCCAGGTGCAGATGCTGCTGCTGCCACACCCACCCAGGCACGGGGCATCCGACGCCTAGTCGGACTCGTCCCCGCAGTCCTCCTCGTCACTTTTGCTCGAGGAAGAGCTTCCATCGTCGGAATCTCCATCAGAGGAGTTCTCCACGCAGCATTTCAGGCGAGTTCCAAACTCTCCGAAGACCTTGAGGGAGAGCAGGCCGTCCTCCATTAATTTGAGGTAGAGGACGAACCCCGCCGTCAGGCTGTGGATGTGGGCGAACGTCTTCCATCCACGGTGGAGGTACATAACCCGAGGAGCCGGGAAGTCGACGTCGACCCGCGTGCCCCCGTTCCCACAACCCCTCATGTGCAACCTGAGGGTCTGGGGCGGGTCACGCTCCATCACCCGAGCAAACGGGGCAGGGAGATGAAGACGACGACGCGGAGGCCGGCACAGCCTGATGAAGAACTCACAAGGCTGGTCTTCAACGTGGCCCTCCATCGGGAAGGGCATCATTGGCGGGGGTAAGGCCGGCGCGCCGCCCCGTCCTCCTCTTCCCCGAGTGCTACGGCCTTTGCCCTGGCCTCGCCCATGGCATCGCCCCCTCCCCCTTCCCCTCGCGGCCGGTACCACCACCGCGGGCTCAGGAGGAGGAGGGACGCGCTGTCAAGCAGCGACCCTCGCCGCCACCGTCGAAGGACCAGGATTCCCCTTCTCCATGGCGGGTGAGAGGAAGAAGCAGAAGTAGAAGGAGATAGAAGATGGAAGAATGCGGGATGCCATCCCCCTTCCCCCTCTTTATAAAGGAGCGGGGTTGGGGCTCGGCCGCCCCACTCGACCAATCCAGACACCGGAGGCGCAGGGAATCAGGAACGACCCGCTGCCCCAACCAGCGACGGCCCGGTTTCCCGCCTCCACCGCTTGCCACCCCAGGCGCATGAAGGACGCGTGGCGGACGTGCAGAACTGAGGGGATGGGTGAAGCGACCTCTCCCCACCCCGTGATCATGGGGAGTGGACGCCTTGAAGACCGCGCCCCGCCCCCGCTCAGTAAATGAGCCGCGCCTCCATGCCTCCCTCTTTTTACGGGGAAGGCGCGAGCCGCCTCTTTACTGCGATATGACGCGTGCGTGTGGAAACCGCCCCACGCATGCTGCCCACGTCACGCACACCCCTCCACGCCGCGCCACGCGCACGGGTCGTGGGAAGCGAAGCGCGCGAAAAGTCTTACCGCGGTAAAAACCGCCCCGCCTGCCCCCGCACCGTTTTGGGCCTGACCCAACAACGTGTTGCGCTTATGTGTGGCCCAGGCCCGGGGGCTCTTGTCGGTGTACAAAAAGAGGGGCACGCTTTTGTACCCCTTTTGTAAGATCGAGGGAGGTGCGTGTGCGATAGAAAGATGTCGCGAGAGAAATCGAGATAGACCATGCACATGTTTGTGATGGAGACTAAGATTAGCTAGTCATATACATATAGGGGGGACTGCGTGTGCCTACAATTGAGTGAGAGACCATCATACTTGGCTAGCTAGGCATGAGATTGTGTGTGTGTGCGTGTGAGATGGAGAGAGAACGAGGGAGAGAGATAGAGTTTTAGATGAGCCCATCGAGTGTGTCGGTGTACAAAAAGAGGGGCACGCTTTTGTACCCCTTTACCTGGTGCACGGGCAGTCGGAGCCATGCCCACGGTCACGCCAAGAAGAGCAGGGGAGGTGAGCCAAGGTAAGACCGAAGCCCAAGATAATCAGAGCAACGCCAAGGCCAAGACCACAAAGAGCAGAGGGACGGAGTAGGTTCCCCCGGCAAGACCCTTGCCAGGGCAACCTCAGTAGCCCCGGCAAGATCCTTGCCGGGACAACTCTCCCCACACCAACGGAGTGGGCCACCCTTGAGCCCACGGTCTCCAACATCACGTGGGCCAGGGCTCAGGAGGCACCTTCGTGGTGGCATGCAGATCTTTGTGAAGACATATTCAAGATCAGATGAGGATTAGAAGACGACGATTCACGGTAAGATCATTGCCGAGGAAGGCCACCAGACCCCCGGCAAGGCCCTTGCCGGGGACGACAGCGCGCCACGGCAAGACCCTTGCCGGGCCACCCGGCAAGGCCCTCGCCAAGGACGCCAGCGGGGCCACCGCCAGGCCCGCACCAACCAAGCTTCCACCACTGTTCACATGCAGCTGCCAGCCCAACCAGCTGGGCGGGCATCTGCGTGGCAACATGCAGCTCCCAGGCCAACTCATCGAGCGCCTGCATGGCGGCATGCAGATCTTCGTGAAGGCTCCGCCACTACGGCACCTAAGCTGCCTGCCTGCCTACATGGCACCACGCACCTCACTGGCCAGGGCGCGTGTCAAGGCGAGGAGGAGCAGCGACGGACGGGACGGGCCTCACCCCCATCCCCAATAAAGCAAGGGGACACCTAAGCTACGCATTAAATGCGTCTTGTCGTGTAATACGAGCGATAAGCTCAGGGCACTGTACGCCTTTCCACCTCCTGTGTGCCACTGTGGCAGCCCCTTCCGACTATAAAAGGAGGCCCGTGGCATACTGGAGAAGGATTCGGCTCTTTCGAACCACGGACTGACCACAGCTAGTTCGAGAGCTCAAGAAATCTCTGAAATACACCCACCAAAGCAGGACTAGGGTTTTGCGCATCCTAGCGGCCCGAACCTGGGTAAGCGATCCTTGTGCTGTCTACTAGCCTTTCTCTTCTCGCAACCCCGCGCCCCGGCAACCGTAGTAGGGATTCTTGTGATCCCATGGGTGTCGTTCCACACCGACAGAGTGCGAGTGAGATATGCATGTGTATGTGTGACCCAGGTAGATGGAGAGTTTTAGAGAGAGGGGGAAGAGCTCCGAGACGATAGAGTGGTGCGTGAGAGAGCTACGGGTAACGAGCTAAGGAATTTGTGTGCGTATGATGAGTGCACCCAAGATATCTAGCTTGGACTAGAGAATCATACATAGTGTGCGAGAGAGACCTATAGATGTA